>NW_026992712.1:0-15000 GCF_028769735.1 Zonotrichia leucophrys gambelii
TAAAGAGTGCAAAACTCATTGGGAAGTCGGCTCCCAGAGTGTGCAAGAATACCTGAGTTGTTTGTTCACAAAGCCCTGGCCAGGCTGCGTGTCTTTCCCAATCCCCTGTATCCCCTCCTCTAAAACCCAGAGCACGTGTTAGCTTTCCGGAGAGCAGTGATGTCCAAAATGGCCCCCAGTCCTAGGGGGTCCGCAAGATGGTGGATGCCACGTGGCATCTTCCCAACCTGTCTTCTTCTTCCAAAATCCTCTAAGCATCCAAAATTCCTGCCCTATCCCCCCTCCTCCTGTTCCTCGTGACACCTGTCCCCCCTCCCCCCTTTCCTGCAGTACCCTCAGCTCCGCCCCTCTACTCCTCCCAGGGGCGTCTGCTGACGTGATGTCACCAGTGACCCGCCCCTGTTCCCACAGTATACCCGCCCCCTGCCAGCCCTTGCCCCCGCCCCCTGTTCCCTTGGTTTCCCGCCCCTTGCCGGCTCCCTTCCCCGCCCCCTCCCTGGGTTCCCACGGTGGGGACACCCCCACTGCCTGTCCCAAACCTGTAGCTGTGATCCCAATGCTTCTGATTCAAGGGATACAGAGCAGGGGACAGCAGACCCAATGCACAGTCCCATGTTGTCACTAGCTCCTGTTACGTTTCAGCCTGCAGCTCAAGCTGGAGCATCCCCAACTGCTAATTGGAGCTCCTTTGGATGAAAATTGATTAAAGAGATCTGTAAATCTCATAAAGAATATGGTCCACACAGTCCATATTTCCGTGGCCTTTTAAATTCTGAATTAAGTAGGACTGTTGTAGTTCCACATGATTTAAAACAGGTTTTTTCATGTCTCATGACATCCACGGAATTCAAATTATGGGAATCAGCATTGAAACAACTGCTAAAAGATGCTCTCCCAGGCTTACAGGCTGATCCGAACACAGCGAAAGACAACAATGGTAACCCTATTACCCTTGAGCACCTCTGTGGTGAGGGTCAATGATCTTCTCCCTCAGTCCAAGCTGCGGCAATTCCTGCAGAAACACTTGAGAAATTTAAAGAAGCAGCTGAAAAAGCATTCTTTTCCCCCCAACCTGAGGGGCCTTTGAGCCCTATAGTAAAATCAAACAACTACCATCAGAGCCTTTTTTGAAAATTTGTAGAAAGGCTAACTAGAGCCATTGAAATACAGGTTAAAAAGGAAAATGCTAGGGAAGCAATTTTAGAAGAAATAGCGTTTACAAATGCAAATGACAGTGTCGAGCGGCAATCCTGAGCCTTCCTATGGAAACCTTCCCCTACATTAAAACATATGCTTCTAGTCTGTAACAGGAAAGTGCCTCTGATGACTGTGGCTGAAGACACAGACCAAGGCTGCTGCCAAGACCACTTCACGTGTCGCTGTTGCAAGCCCTGCATCTTTCCTCAGCACAGCAGTACCCTGGGCAGCAGCGGAGACCAGCAATGGTTGAGCCCACTAAACCGTGCCTGCTTTGTAATAAGCTAGGACATGGAGTAACCAGTGCCCCTGAAAAAGGAATTTGATAATTTAGAAATGGCAGGGGAGGAGAACTACAAGCCCTCCCTGGGGATCAACAACAAAAAAACGAAGAATAAAGCGCCAGCCTGCCAGGCGTGCAGACATAAAAAGAGCAGGCCAAGAGAATAAGGGTAGCAAAACAAATCAAGCGCGTGATAATATTAACATTTGTGTAAGTGAAGCAGGTGCTTCAAAGACCAAGTCTGCTAGTCCACTGTTGAAAGTGAAACAAAATAACCTTTGTTGTGATTTAAGTGATTCTGTATTAACCGCATCTTCTGTCAATGAGCCTTACAGGTTGCAGCTGACAGAGTCACTCCACCTGAAGGACACTGACTGGCATTTTGTCTCTGTAAATCCTGAACAGAAGGGTACTTGGAACCAAATTTGTTGTAAGTACATCATCACTGGGGACACCCACACACCACAAGAGATCGAAATTGCTCCGGGAATGACAACATCAGATCCCAAGCATTTGTTCTCAGCCTGCACTGTTTCCACCCACCCCTGTTTCTTCCCAAGGGACAAATTGTTGCTCAAGCAATCCCTGTGCCATCTTTACCTGAAAATGTCGATAAACAAGGGTCCACAGTCGCCCGGGTCCAAGTTATTGGGACAGATAAACCCAAATTGTGGCGCAATGTCAGTGGGAGTGGGGAGTCTAAACGCATTGAGATGCTTGTAGACACAGGTGCAGACTGCACAGTGATTCCAGTACAAGACTGGCCAGCACACTGGCCTTTACAAAATGTTGCTGGTCACCTTCGAGGTGTAGGAGGTCTGCAATTGGCAAGGCAATCCAAAAGCATTATTCAATTTGAGAGTCCAAACGGACAATTGGCAAATATCCGTCCATTTGTGTTAGATTATTCAGAACCTTTGTTAGGAAGAGATTTAATGCCCAGTGGGGTGTCACAATTGATATTCCAGACTCTCCACAGCATTTTTGTGCAGCAGTCATTGAACAACAGTGCCCCACCCAAAAACTGAAGTGCAAAACAGACGAACCAGTTGATGTGAAACAGTGGCCACTCAGTAAACAAAAAATAAAGGTGCTTGAGGAGCTAGTACAAGAGCAACTAAGAAAGGGCCACATTGTGGAGACCATGTCCCCATGGAACTCTCCAGTGTTTGTCATCCAAAAAGCTGACAAAAAGAGGTGGCGACTCCTCTGTGACCTCCGACAAATTAATAATGTGATTGAAGATATGGGTTCTCCCCAACCTGGTATGCCATCCCCAACAATGCTTCCCCAAGATTGGAAATTAGCTGTTATTGATATTAAAGATTGTTTTTTCCAAATCCCATTGCACCTGATGATGCACCGCGTTTGGCATTCTCTGTCCCTTCTATCAATTCAGAAGCTCCTATGAAAAGGTACCATTGGACCGTTCTTCCTCAGGGATTAAAGGTATCTCCAGCTATCTGCCAGTGGTATGTCTCTTCCCTGCTTTCCCCCGTGCGTGCAGCCGCAGAGAAGGCCATCATCTATCATTATATGGATGACATCCTTGTGTGTGCCCCCAATGATGATTTAATAACACATGTGCTTGACCTAACGATCGATGCATTGATTGTTGCAGGGTTCGAGGTCCAGGAAAAGAAAATTCAAAAGATGCCACCTTGGAAGTATTTGGGCTTAGAAATTGGAAATAGGACCATTGTTCCTCAAAAACTAGAAATCAATCCAAGGATCAAGACCCTTGCGGATGTCCACAAGTTGTGTGGGTCTTTGAATTGGGTAAGACCATGGCTTGGTCTGACTAATGAAGACCTTGCCCCTCTTTTCAATTTATTAAAAGGGGGAGAGGACCCAGGTGCTCCTAGGTCTATTACCCCAGAGGCACGGAAAGCTCTAGAAAAGGTTCAGATTACAATGTCCACAAGACAGGCCCACCGATGCCGGCCTGACCTGCCATTCAAATTTATCATCCTAGGTAAGTTGCCACACCTCCATGGAATTATTTTCCAGTGGGAGGAAAAACAAACACCTAAGGCAAAGGACACACCAAAAAAGGACTGGGACCAGAGGGACTCTCTCTTGATCATAGAATGGGTTTTCCTCAGTCACAAAAGGTCCAAGAGACTGACAAAGCCTCAGGAGCTGATAGCAGAACTAATCCGGAAAGCAAGGACCCGGATCAGGGAGTTAGCAGGATGTGATTTTAAGTGCATTCACATTCCAGTTGAGTTAAAATCAGGTCAAAATACTATGAAAATACTGGAACAATTGTTTCAAGAAAATGAAGTGTTGCAGTTTGCTCTGGATTCCTACTCAGGACAATTTTCGGTAGCACGTCCCGCTTGCAAATTGTTTGAACAAGATGTTCAATTTACTTTAAAATTAAGAACTGCTCTAAGTAGGAGACCTTTAAAAAGGGCTCTAACTGTCTTTACAGTTGTGTCCGGGAGGTCACACAAGTCAGTTATGACTTGGAAAGATCCTCAAACCCAGCAGTGGGAGACGGACATTGCTGAGGTGGAAGGTTCACCTCAGGTTGCTGAATTGGCTGCGGTTGTTAGGGCTTTTGAAAGGTTCTCAGAACCATTTAATCTGATTACAGACTCTGCATACGTGGCAGGAGTAGTATCCAGAGCAGATCAAGCAATACTGCAAGATGTATCTAACATCGCACTTTTTGAATTGCTTTCCAAACTGGTAAAGTTAGTCACTCACCGAGAGCAACCCTTTTATGTTATGCATGTCAGGTCACACACTGACTTGCCAGGGTTTATCGCTGAAGGCAACAGAAGGGCAGATGCTCTTGCTGCACCTGCAGTGATGGCCACTCTCCCAAATGTTTTTGAACAGGCAAAAATCAGCCACCAGCTTTTCCACCAAAATGCACCTGGCCTGGTTCGCCAGTTTAACATCACTCGAGAACAGCCAAAGCGATTGTGGCCACGTGCCCAAATTGCCAACAACATGCACTCCCTACAGTGAGTACGGGAGCAAACCCAAGGGGACTGAACAGTTGTGAACTGTGGCAAACAGATGTAACACACATACAAGCTTTTGGACGGCAGAAATATGTTCATGTTAGTGTAGATACCTTTTCGGAGCGGTCTATGCTTCTGGCCACACAGGAGAATCATCTATTGATGCTATTAAGCACCTCTTACAGGCTTTTTCTTTCATGGGCATCCCCAAGGAGCTGAAAACTGATAATGGGCCTGCTTATAAATCCAAGGAATTCGGGAGCTTCCTGCAGCAATGGGGAGTAGAGCACAAAACTGGCATCCCCTACTCCCCTACAGGTCAAGCCATTGTAGAAAGAACTCACCGTGATATTAAAAGGGTCCTGGACCAGCAACAACAGGTTCTGAAGGTAGAACATCCCCACATCCGGTTATCCAGGGCACTATTCACAATCAATTTTCTGAATTGTTCTTTTGACAGCCTGAACCCACCCATCCTATGCCACTTTGGGGGGAGCAGTCACAGGTTGATGAAAGAAAAACCTCCGGTTTTAGTAAAGGACCCTGAGACTTGGAAAATGGTGGGACCTTACAAGTTGGTTACTTGGGGACGTGGATACGCCTGTGTGTCCACCCCCTCTGGTTTAAGGTGGGTTCCTTCCTAATGGGTAAAGCCCTATGTTCCCAAAGTCTCAGAGAAATCTGCAGAAGCACCCCAGGTGGCTCACGCTGCCTGGAGAAGAAAACGCCGCATGCGTTCTCTGGAGGAAATTCCATTTAAGCCTCCTATCTGGAATAGCTTGTAATATATGTTTGTCAAAAGTTCCTTGTACCAGTTTAGATCCCACTGTTCATGTGTAGCCTCGAGACGCCATGAGACCGAGCCTGCTTCTCGTCCTACTCGTGATCATCCCACCTGCGATCTCCTACATAGTACCGCAGCCCAAACCACATATGGACTACCTTGACAAAGGTTCTCGGACATCAACAGAGAAACTGACAACTGGCTGAATGGACTGTTCAAAGGCTGGGGACTCGCGGGCTGGTTGGGATCTGTTCTGAAAACTGTGTTTTTAGTGCTGTTTATTTTAGTTATAGTTATTGTAGTTGTTAGCATTGGTTTTGGACTAATCAAATGCATGGTTCTCAAGTTAATTTCAAGCTCATCCCCCCTCCTGAAGTCTACCATTTGGAAGCCCTCAGTGCTCCAATGGATGACCTGGAAGCCTCAGTGGAAAACACTGACCCTCCTGTAGAAGAAGCACCGATTTACCAACCATAGTTTGGCAATCATTCTGCACCATAAACACAGTCCTCTTCTTTTTAAACAAAACTAGGGGAGATGTTGCGGTGTGTTGCAATGTCCTGTTTTAAACTTCTGGGTCCCTTCCCAGGTGTGCCTATACCTCTCTCCCTTCCCCTTGCCCCCTTGCTGAGTGAGTCCTGTCAATCAGGCTTAAGATTCCAGCAAGGCGTCGTGTGGTTGGTCAAATTCAAAAGATGCTCCTCAGGCCTGGGGGACATTGGACCGTATAGGTGTCCCTAGTCCCTTGAGACCCTGCCCTTTCACCTGGTTGGTAGCTCACCTGTCCCCTCCCCTTCCCCTGTTCCTGAGCTTAAAAGGCTAATCAGACCATGCGGCCGGGTTCTGTTGGAGCAGTTGCCCCGGTTCTAACCTCTGTAACCATGGAATACAGATCTGGCAACCCTCCAGTGGAATCCTCTCCTTTTTCTCTTCACCATCGCCAGAAGCTCTCTCTCCTGAGGTAAACGGAATTCCTAAAAAGCCTGGACTTGTTCAGTGCCCCGCTGCAATCTCCAGCAGCCAAGGTATCTCTGGGGTAAAGCACCACAGAAGCCGCCTTTGGCTCAGCAGCGAGGATCACACTGACCCAGGCACAATCTAATTGGTAATATTGGGATTCTTATTCCAATAATTTTGTATTTACAGTGCAGGCATGGTGTTTGATGTGGGAATGTTCCTTTTGTGGTACAGCCTTTCCCTGGTCAGATTTTGTTAAGAGAATGTTTAAGCAGTCGGACAAAGCAGTTATGGGAGGCAAAGTGCACAGTTTGTGTTTTTCCACTGCCCCTTTCACAGAATTCTGAGAATTCTCAGACTGACCAGGTTGGAAGAGACCTTCAATTCATCGAGTCCAACCCAGTCCCAACAGCTCAACTAAACCCTGGCACCCAGTGCCACATCCAGGCTTTGTTAAACACACCCAGGGATGGTGACTCCACCACCTCTCTGGGCAGCCATTCCAGAACTTTATCACCTTTCTGTAAAAACTTTTTCCAGATATCCAACCTGTATTTCCCTTGGTGCAGATTGAGTCTGTGTCCTCTGGTTCTGTCAGTGCTGCCTGGAGAAAGAGCCTGTGGGAACCCAGGAAATTAATCTGGTTGTCCTGAAGGACTCAAGACTCTGTCAGGGGGCTCAGAGACCTTGGCACAGAGCCCAAGACCCCTGTGCCTTTGATTCAGCCCTTGGAAAAAACAATTACCAACCTTGTATGAAGAATGACAAGCCGCAAAAGTTTAAGGATAGTGAATTTATCACAGAGTGGAAAAATAGATTTTTGGTGGTTTTAGAATGGGAGTTCAGGGGGCAAGATGGAGGAATCTGGGCCTTTCTCCTTCTTCTCCTTGGCCTCCATCTTCTGCTGTGATGTTGGCACTTACGGATTGGTTTAGCGTAGAAGCTCACTGTCTAACATAGGTGATAGGTATTGGCAAGTAACTGTAAATATTGTATACATAGCTTTTAGAATAAAGACATAACAGCACATTGGGGCAGGCAGAGACCCTCTGAGTGTCCTGCTGAGCAGACCTCAGCAGGTCAGAAGAAAGAATTTTATAGATAAGATACAATAAACAACCTTGAGCCTGAGAACTGAAGAGTTCTGCCTCATTCTTTGAGCACTGGGCTGGGAAAAGAGACTTTCTAACACATCTCAGGGTCACTCTGAGCAGCGAGAGACCCTGAGAAGAGCCCAGCCCCAGCTGAGCACAGGCACCTTTCAGGAGCTGTGCAGCGTGATGAGGGCAGCCCTGAGCATCCTTTTCTCCAGGCTCAGCACCCCCAGCTCCCTCAGGGGTTCCTCACAGGGTTTGTGTTCCCAGCCCCTCTCCAGCCTTGTTGTCCCCTCTGGATGTGCTCAGTGTCCCAAAGTCCTTCCCAAACTGAGGAGCCAGGGCTGGGCACAGCACTCAGAGTGTGCCCTCAGCAGTGCCCAGTGCAGGGGCACAACAACCTCCCTGCTCCTGCTGGCCTCACCATTCCTGATCCAGGCCAGGAGCCATTGGCCTCCTTGGCCACCAGGGCACTCTTCTGGCTCATGTCCAGCCTGCTGTCACCAGTACCTGCTGGGAAGGATGAAAGTTTGACAAGAAAGTCTCACAGATATGTGTGCTTGGCAGAAAGACTTTTGCATGTAGAGTCTGATGAAGGAATAGAGATGGAAGCATGTTTTGATATAGAAGAAAAGAATTGCTGAGCCACTCTTACTGGATAACCAAGGAGGCAAAATGTGTGTTAGTAAGAAGAGGTTTTTATGGCTGAAACCCACCTCAGACAAGAAGATGTTTTTACCAAGCAGAAGGATAGCACAGGCAAACAAGTCAGCAAATGTTGCAAGTAGAAAAAAGGTCCCACAATTATCCACTGTTAGAAAACTGAAAAATATCTTCTAGCTTAAACTGTGATGTACAAAATTTTACTGATTGGAGAATAGTAACATTAATATGGTAATTATACTAGTTGTGATAGGCTATAGATAAAAGTTAAGGTATAGATTGGTTTTACGGTATGAAAATGCTCAGCATAGAAAAGTATCTAATACATTGTAACCAAAACCAAAGGGTATCCAGGCCTGCCTGCAGCTGTAGCTGACAGCTGTAGGCACAGCTCTGTCACCCACAACCCTGGACTGCTGCAACCTCTTGAATGGAATAAATTGCATTTTGTACACAATAAATTGCATTTTGGATGGAATAAACTGCATTTTGGATACAATAAACTGCATTTTGGAGAGCCCTTAGAGTCCCACATCCCTCATTTTGGCTCTTACAAGTACCCCCAGGTCCCTTTCTGCTCCTGAACACACAGATCAGGCTCATTTCATCATTTCCTGGCATTTTCCCTCTTTACACCTCTGCCATGTTCCTGGGAAAGTCAGACAGCTGCACCCAACAAAAGCTGATACTTTTTGGGATTTTTAGCAAATGAAGCCAAGCAGGGATCTGATTACTAAAAATTAACAGAAAGAAAGGAAAACCTGCGTTGGGTCCCAGGAAAACGCCCGCTACAAGAGATTTATTCCTTTGATGTGTAAATATAATATTATGTTCATTTTGGCTTGTATTATGCTAGCTTGGTGCACATGCGTAACCCAAAAGTGAATTAAAAGACATCGAAGAAGAAAAGAGCCTTCATCCAAAGACGACCCCCAAAAAGGGGTGCGACCAGCAAAACGAGTGGTGGAGCATGCGCGGTAAAGGTGGTGATGAGGGCGTGGGTAGAAGTGTGATGAATTGAAAATGGGAGGAGATGCCATTGACATATGGCATAGAAGGGGAGAATCTTCACTTGGCAAGCTTGTACGTGAGGTGGCAAGGGTCCAAGAACTGCGCACCTCGTGCCCCACGGTTATCTTTTGCTTATGCACTATTATTGGAACTAAAGTATCCCTTATATTTAATCAAATTATATGGTCAATATTTCAAGTGTATCCAATTTAATATATTTTCTAAACTATTCAGTTAAAATTGCTGCTCCCTCTAATATTGTTTGGTTTTTCTGATGATGGGATAATTGGGCAAACATACCAACGAGCACAAAGCCTTTATTTCTGCAAGCTCAGGGATGCTGGGGGGACCTTTGCACCATCAGGCCGAGGTACAAGGCTCTGGATCCTCCAAAGGAACACAGCCAGCCCCCTTGAGTGGGAGAAAGCGCCGCCTCAGTTGCAGCCCCGGGTGCCTCCTGTGGGCCAGGGCACGGCCCCGGCTGTAAATGTGTCGGGCTGCAGTACAGGGCCAGGGCGGAGCTCAGCAGCCTCATCAGAGCCCTGGGCCACGGCCCTTCCCTGCCAGGGCCTGAGACTGGCCCGGCCCCGCCCGGCCTGAGCAGCTCGGCCTGGCCCCAGGGGATGGGCTCCACCCGCCCGCTGTGCCACACACCGGGCCCAAGGCTTTGCAAGAGGCTTTCTTCCAGCTTTGCAAAACCTCGGCCAAGTGACCCTATGCTGTGCTGAGAAGAGTAAAAATCCCCCTCAAATGTAACCCCGCTGCACACGTCATGAGGCATCCCTGCACACCATCGGAGAGGCTATCAATACACCTTTGTGATTCGTGAGAAATCCCTGCACCGCTCAGCAGGGACCCCAAAATATCCATGCCTGCCTCATGGGGCCCAGGCCCAGATGATGCCGGGGAAGGAAATGTGCCCTCAGCCCAGGGACGCTCAGCATGGGCTCCCCCAGCCCTCGGGGCCCCGCCACTGGTCACAGCAGCCCCTGCCTGGCTCCTGCCTGCCCACACCGTGGGCATCCACGGCTGCTCCTGGCCATGGAACTCGGCCTGTGCTGGTGCTGGGTGGGCTTTGATCCTGCTACCACCTGGACAGAGCTGTGACAACTCCATTTCTTTATTGAAACATCAAATGCGGGCCAAGCCCTGCCCTGGCAGACAGGGGCTGGCCAACTTCAATCCTGGCTGGGGAACAGGACCAGGGGACTCAGGGATAGAGGGTCTCATTTGGGAGGGGTGGGTTTTGGGAAGAGTTCATGACGGTGCTGGAGCCATGGCAGGGCAGAGAGGGGCACACATGCAAAATTTGGATAACAGGTTGAGAGCATTTTACCTGAGTTGTTAGGCTCCTCTTCTAGAGATGCACGGGAGCTCCTGTGGAGAGACAAGGTGGCTGAGGCCCCAGCTGCCAGTGGCACACAGGGACCCTCCTGCACAGCCGGGCCCAGAGCTGGCAAGGCTCCCCAGCAAGGCTGGAGCTGCTGGAACAGCTTGGCCCAGCTGCACAGCTGCCCCTCAAGGCCCCGGCCAGCAGGGCACAGTTGTGGGCAGGCTCCATGGCCAGGAGTGGGCCCCAGAGCGCCTCTGCCTTTCAAGGGCAATCTTGTCCCTGCTCTTTCTCATCCCCACCATGCTTTGCCTCTGCCCTGTGCCCCTGGGGCTGCTCTTGGCCAGGCAGGCTCAGTGGGAGCCAGCACTGGCTGCAGCCCTAGAGGGCCCCCCAGGACAAGGCCCAGCAATGAGGAGGCCAATGAAAGCTCTGGGCAGCAGCAGAACCCTCAGCAGAGTTCTTTGGACAATCATGGACTGGCCACACCTACACTGCAGCCTCACTGGGAATGTTTCCTATGTAAGCAGACTTTCAAAAAAAGCTGTTTGAGGGAAAGGTGAACTAAATACTCACCCTTTACTGTTCCAGCAAGTTCAAATTCGGAGACAGCATAAGATGAAGATCAGCTCCAAGACAAGCAGGCCTGCGAGTAACCCTAGCCAGAAGCCTGTTCCTTTACAGAAACCCCCTCCAGGGCCCTTCTGGGAATCAGGAACATGTGCTGTGTTTCCAGCTGCACCTGTGGGAGCAATGGGGAGCGTCAGCCCATGCTGTGCTGCACTGCTGAGCTGGCAGCACCGTGGATGTGGGCAGGACGTTCTCGGTTTCCCCCAGAGCTGGGGCCTGCAGGCACCTTGCCGCCCCTTGGCACAGGCTGTGCCACCCAACAACGCCCAGCAGAGGCCAGGAGGAGAGCCCGGGGGCTGTGCAGCTGCTTGAGCAGTCGCTGCTCAGAGGGACACGGGCCAAAGCCATCCCTGAGCAGCCACTGCCAGCCCTGGCCCTCCCTGCCCCGTGACAGCTCCCCCAGCCCCAGGGCACAGAGTCAGGCCCTGTCAGGAGCCAGTGCAGCCCCTGCCCAGCCGGGAGCCAAGGCTGGCTCTGGCCCTGGGCTCGCGGCAGGGCTCCCGCTCGGAGCTGCTCCTGTGCCTTGGGCCTCTGGGCACTCAGGGCCAGCCCTGGAGCAGCTGCAGCGGGAGGGACGTTGGTGCATGAGTCCCCTTTCCCCGGGGCTGTGAACGAGCTCCAAAGGCACCCTCAGCTTTGGCTGCGGCAGGGCCGTGCAAGGGCAGGCCCCAGTGGAAGAGCTGCAGCCACGCAGCCCTGCCAAGGGCTGAGCCCTGCTGAGCCCGGCACAGCAATTACCTTCTGAGCCTGTGCCCATGCCCATGCCTGTGTTTGGCTTGGCCTTCCTTCCTGCAGCAGGGGCTGCCAATCGGCCTCTACTTCGTTGTGGAAACACCTCCTTCTGTCCTGCCTTTTGGCCCATGACTTGAGAAAGAAAAAGTACACCTTAACAGACGGAACAGTTATCCATTACTTTGATGGCATGTTCAGGACCTCATGCTTATGCAAAATCAGGTAAAATCAACAAATCATCTAGGCTTTTTCAGCTGGCCCAGGGCCCACCCTTCTCCAAACAGCTGCCAGAGCTGAGCAGAAGCTGTAGTGGATCGCGCAGGGCGAGGGCACACACGTGCCTGGCTCTGTTCTGGCACCTGCAGCGATGCCCCCCTGGCTGAGCTTTGGGCTCTGAGCTGGCAGCTCTCCCAGGGGAAAGGCCTTGACCTACCCTCACCATCTCCCAGAGGCTCAATCCTGAACGTGGGCTGGGAAGCCAGATCACCTTCACCAAGAGGTTCAGCTGCAAAGAAAGGCAGGACAGAACAGCTCCAATGGCACTGCTGAAGATTCTCCTTCAGGCCCGAGTGGCAGTGAGGGCACCTGGGTAATTGGTGCCCTCCAAGGCACTCCCTCAGCTCTTCCTTCCACTCAGGAGCAGGGCCAGGGGGACCTCGTGCCTGCAGTGGCCCCACACTGGGATAGAAGGAGCCCCATGCGGGGCAGTTGGGACAGAATGGACTCCCTGGAGCTGCCAGCAGCTCCAAACCCAGCCCCAGGCAGGGCCAGGGCTGGGCAGTGGCAGCAGAAGCAGCTCAGGGTCCCTGGGGGCGGCAAAGGAGCTGAGAAAGGCTCAGCCCTGGGGCACAGCCCTGGGCCCAGCCCCTTCCCTCTCTGCTCTGCTCTGTGGATGCACAGAGCACACAGAAGGACACAGTGGCATTGCACACAGGAGGAGGATGGACAGATAAATGCTCTTTCCTCCCACTGACAGCGATCCTGTAGGATCCCTCAGGGCTCCAGAAGGGAGCAGGGCAAGGTTTCCAGAACTGATCAACCTTCAGTGAAATTTAAGGGAACTGGCTCATGAGTAAGCTCCTGCCACACAGCCACGGATTATTCTGTCAGGAAAGGTACATTCAGAACATGCCTCCAACATCTGGCAAAATCTTCAAAGTACCATTCACCAGCATTTCCAAGTAAACCAAGTCATGATCCCAGTTGAGAAGGGAGCACAGACCCTACAGAACCATTTCCATGGTGTGCTGGGATCCCCTTCTCCCTTGGGGAATTGGGCACTGCAAGGGGGTGGGGTAAGGCTGTGGGAGCCTGTGCCTCCTGGTCACTCTCCACGCTCTTTGCAGGTCCTGTGCAACATCCCTGGAGGGGCAGCTGGAGCAGCCCAGGGCCCTGGGGCTCTCTCCCTCCCACACAGGAAACCCTCACTAAATGCTTGGGGAAATCTGCAGTGCCACAGCTGTCACTCCCAACCTCCGTCCTTCCCTCCTGCTTGCCCACCTGCCCATGGAACAGCTCCCACAGCCCAGGGGCACATAGCCAAGCCCTCTCAGGACACACTGGAGCCTTGCTCTCCCCCTCTGCCCTTTCCCCATCATGGGCACCCTGTGCAGCCGCTCCCAGGTTTCGGGACGTGTCTCCCACAGAGGGAGCCCAGCAGGACAGCTCAGTACCCGAGTGCCCTGAGCCTGCTTGGGACAATTCCTCTGGCTGTGCCTGGGGGGGGGGGGGGGGGGGGGGGGGGGGGGGGGGGGGGGGGGGGGGGGTTTTTGGGGGGGGGGGGGGGGGGGGGGTTTTTTTTTTGGGGGGGGGGGGGGGGGGGGGGGGGGGGGGGGGGGGGGGGGGGGTTTTTTGGGGGGGGGGGGGGGGGGGGGGGGGGGGGGTTTTGGGGGGGGGGGGGGGGGGGTTTGGGGGGGGGGGGGGGGGGGGGGGGGGGGGGGGGGGGGGGGGGGGGGGGGGGGGGGGGGGGGGGGGGGGGGGGGGGGGGGGGGGGGGGGGGGGGGGGGGGGGGGGGGGGGGGGGGGGGTTTTTGGGGGGGGGGGGGGGGGGTTTTTTTTTGGGGGGGGGGGGTTTTTTGGGGGGGGGGGGGGGGGGGGGGGGGGGGGGGGGGGGGGGGGGAAAAGGGGGGGGGGGGGGGGGGGGGGGGGGGGGGGGGGGGGGGGGGGGGGGGGGAAAAAAGGGGGGGGAAAAAGGGGGGGGGGGGGGGGTTTTTGGGGGGGGGGGGGGGGGGGGGGGGGGGGGGGGGGGGGGGGGGGGGGGGGGGGGGGGGGGGGGGGGGGGGGGGGGGGGGGGGGGGGGGGGGGGGGGGGGGGGGGGGGGGGGGGGTTTTTGGGGGGGGGGGGGGGGGGGGGGGGGGGGGGGTTTTTTTGGGGGGGGGGGGGGGGGGGGGGGGGGGGGGGGGGGGGGGGGGGGGGGGGGGGGGGGGGGGGGGTTTTTTGGGGGGGGGGGGGGGGGGGGGGGGGGGGGGGGGGGGGGGGGGGGGGGGGGGGGGGGGGGGGGGGGGGGGGGGGGGGGGGGGGGGGGGGGGGGGGGGGGGGGGGGGGGGGGGGGGGGGGGGGGGGGGGGGGGGGGGGGGGGGGGGGGGGGGGGGGGGGGGGGGGGGGGGGGGGGGGGTTTGGGGGGGGGGGGGGGGGGGGGGGGGGGGGGGGGGGGGGGGGGGGGGGGGGGGGGGGGGTTTGGGGGGGGGGGGGGGGGGGGGGGGGGGGGGGGGGGGGGGGGGGGGGGGGGGGGGGGGGGGGGGGGGGGGGGGGGGGTTTTGGGGGGGAAAAGGGGGGGGGGGGGGGGGGGGGGGGGGGGGGGGGGGGGGGGGGGGGGGGGGGTTTTTGGGGGGGGGGGGGGGGGGGGGGGGGGGGGGGGTTTGGGGGGGGGGGGGGGGGGGGGGGGGGGGGGGGGGAAAGGGGGGGGGGGGGGGGGTTTTTTGGGGGGGGGGGGGGGGGGGGGGGTTTTTTTGGGGGGGGGGGGGGGGAAAAAAGGGGGGGGGGGGGGGGGGGGGGGGGGGGGGGGGGGGGGGGGGGGTTTTTGGGGGGGGGGGGGGGGGGGGGGGGGGGGGGGGGGGGGGGGGGGGGGGGGGGGGGTTTTTTTTGGGGGGGGGGGGGGGGGGGGGGGGGGGGGGGGGGAAAAAAAAAAAAGGGGGGGGGGGGGGGGGGGGGGGGGGGGGGGGGGGGGAAAAAAGGGGGGGGGGGGGGGGGGGGGGGGGGGGGGGGGGGGGTTTTGGGGGGGGGGGGGGGGGGGGGGGGGGGGGGAGGGGGGGGGGGGGGGGGGGGGGGGGGGGGGGGGGGGGGGTTGGGGGGGGGGGGGGGGGGGGGGGGGGGGGGGGGGGGGGGGGGGGGGGGGGGGGGGGG
>NW_026992712.1:20000-36600 GCF_028769735.1 Zonotrichia leucophrys gambelii
TCTTTTTCCCCCCTTCCCGGGAAAAACCCCAAAAAAAATTTTTTTTTCCCCCCCCTTAAGGGGCCCCCAAAATTTTGGGGGGGGGGGGGGGGGGGTTTTTTAAAAGGGGGGGCCCCGGGGTGTTTTCCCCCCCCCCTCCCCAAAGGGGGGGCCCCCCGGGGGGGGGGGGGTTTAAAAAATTTTTTGGGGGAAAACCCGGGGGTTAAAAAAACCCCCCCCCGGGGGGGGGGGGGTTTTTTGGGGGTTTTTTGGAGCAGGGAGGTTGTTGTGCCCCTGCACTGGGCACTGCTGAGGGCACACTCTGAGTGCTGTGCCCAGCCCTGGCCCCTCAGTTTGGGAAGGACTTTGGGACACTGAGCACATCCAGAGGGGACAACAAGGCTGGAGAGGGGCTGGGAACACAAACCCTGTGAGGAACCCCTGAGGGAGCTGGGGGTGCTGAGCCTGGAGGAAAGGATGCTCAGGGCTTCCCCCATCACTCTGCACAGCTCCTGAAATGTGCCTGTGCTCAGCTGGGGCTGGGCTCTTCTCAGGGTCTCTCGCTGCTCAGAGTGACCCTGAGATGTGTTAGAAAGTCTCTTTTCCCAGCCCGGTGCTCAAAGAATGAGGCAGAACTCTTCAGTTCTCAGGCTCAAGGTTGTTTATTGTATCTTATCTATAAAATTCTTTCTTCTGACCTGCTGAGGTCTGCTCAGCAGGACACTCAGAGGGTCTCTGCCTGCCCCAATGTGCTGTTATGTCTTTATTCTAAAAGCTATGTATACAATATTTACAGTTACTTGCCAATACCTATCACCTATGTTAGACAGTGAGCTTCTACGCTAAACCAATCCGTAAGTGCCAACATCACAGCAGAAGATGGACGCCAAGGAGAAGAAGGAGAAAGGCTGGACAAGCCCAGATTCCTCCATCTTGCCCCCTGAACCCCCATTCTAAAACCACCAAAAATCTATTTTTCCACTCTGTGATAAATTCACTATCCTTCTACTTAAACTTTTGTGGCTTGTCATTCTTCATACAAGGTTGGTAATTGTTTTTTCCAAGGGCTGAATCAAAGGCACAGGGGTCTTGGGCTCTGTGCCAAGGTCTCTGAGCCCCCTGACAGAGTCTTGAGTCCTTCAGGACAACCAGATGAATTTCCTGGGTTCCCACAGGCTCTTTCTCCAGGCAGCACTGACAGAACCAGAGGACACAGACTCAATCTGCACCAAGGGAAATACAGGTTGGATATCTGGAAAAAGTTTTTACAGAAAGGTGATAAAGTTCTGGAATGGCTGCCCAGAGAGGTGGTGGAGTCACCATCCCTGGGTGTGTTTAACAAAGCCTGGATGTGGCACTGGGTGCCAGGGTTTAGTTGAGCTGTTGGGACTGGGTTGGACTCGATGAATTGAAGGTCTCTTCCAACCTGGTCAGTCTGAGAATTCTCAGAATTCTGTGAAAGGGGCAGTGGAAAAACACAAACTGTGCACTTTGCCTCCCATAACTGCTTTGTCCGACTGCTTAAACATTCTCTTAACAAAATCTGACCAGGGAAAGGCTGTACCACAAAAGGAACATTCCCACATCAAACACCATGCCTGCACTGTAAATACAAAATTATTGGAATAAGAATCCCAATATTACCAGTTAGATTGTGCCTGGGTCAGTGTGACCCTCACTGCTGGGCCAAAGGCAGCTTCTGTGGTGCTTTACCCCAGAGATACCTTGGCTGCTGGAGATTGCAGCGGGGCACTGAACAAGTCCAGGCTTTTTAGGAATTCCGTTTACCTCAGGAGAGAGAGCTTCTGGCGATGGTGAAGAGAAAAAGGAGAGGATTCCACTGGAGGGTTGCCAGATCTGTATTCCATGGTTACAGAGGTTAGAACCGGGGCAACTGCTCCAACAGAACCCGGCCGCATGGTCTGATTAGCCTTTTAAGCTCAGGAACAGGGGAAGGGGGGGGGGGGCAGGTGAGCTACCAACCAGGTGAAAGGGGCAGGGTCTCAAGGGACTAGGGACACCTATACGGTCCAATGTCCCCCAGGCCTGAGGAGCATCTTTTGAATTTGACCAACCACACGACGCCTTGCTGGAATCTTAAGCCTGATTGACAGGACTCACTCAGCAAGGGGGCGAGGGGGAAGGGAGAGAGGTATAGGCACACCTGGGAAGGGACCCAGAAGTTTAAAACAGGACATTGCAACACACCGCAACATCTCCCCCTAGTTTTGTTTAAAAAGAAGAGGACTGTGTTTATGGTGCAGAATGATTGCCAAACTATGGTTGGTAAATCGGTTCTTCTTCTACAGGAGGGTCAGTGTTTTCCACTGAGGCTTCCAGGTCATCCATTGGAGCACTGAGGGCTTCCAAATGGTAGACTTCAGGAGGGGGGGATGAGCATGAAATTAACTTGAGAACCATGCATTTGATTAGTCCAAAACCAATGCTAACAACTACAATAACTATAACTAAAATAAACAGCACTAAAAACACAGTTTTCAGAACAGATCCCAACCAGCCCGCGAGTCCCCAGCCTTTGAACAGTCCATTCAGCCAGTTGTCAGTTTCTCTGTTGATGTCCGAGAACCTTTGTCAATGTAGTCCATATGTGGTTTGGGCTGCGGTACTATGTAGGAGATCGCAGGTGGGATGATCACGAGTAGGACGAGAAGCAGGCTCGGTCTCATGGCGTCTCGAGGCTACACATGAACAGTGGGATCTAAACTGGTACAAGGAACTTTTGACAAACATATATTACAAGCTATTCCAGATAGGAGGCTTAAATGGAATTTCCTCCAGAGAACGCATGCGGCGTTTTCTTCTCCAGGCAGCGTGAGCCACCTGGGGTGCTTCTGCAGATTTCTCTGAGACTTTGGGAACATAGGGCTTTACCCATTAGGAAGGAACCCACCTTAAACCAGAGGGGGTGGACACACAGGCGTATCCACGTCCCCAAGTAACCAACTTGTAAGGTCCCACCATTTTCCAAGTCTCAGGGTCCTTTACTAAAACCGGAGGTTTTTCTTTCATCAACCTGTGACTGCTCCCCCCAAAGTGGCATAGGATGGGTGGGTTCAGGCTGTCAAAAGAACAATTCAGAAAATTGATTGTGAATAGTGCCCTGGATAACCGGATGTGGGGATGTTCTACCTTCAGAACCTGTTGTTGCTGGTCCAGGACCCTTTTAATATCACGGTGAGTTCTTTCTACAATGGCTTGACCTGTAGGGAGTAGGGGATGCCAGTTTTGTGCTCTACTCCCCATTGCTGCAGGAAGCTCCCGAATTCCTTGGATTTATAAGCAGGCCCATTATCAGTTTTCAGCTCCTTGGGGATGCCCATGAAAGAAAAAGCCTGTAAGAGGTGCTTAATAGCATCAATAGATGATTCTCCTGTGTGGCCAGAAGCATAGACCGCTCCAGAAAAGGTATCTACACTAACATGAACATATTTCTGCCGTCCAAAAGCTTGTATGTGTGTTACATCTGTTTGCCACAGTTCACAACTGTTCAGTCCCCTTGGGTTTGCTCCCGTACTCACTGTAGGGAGTGCATGTTGTTGGCAATTTGGGCACGTGGCCACAATCGCTTTGGCTGTTCTCGAGTGATGTTAAACTGGCGAACCAGGCCAGGTGCATTTTGGTGGAAAAGCTGGTGGCTGATTTTTGCCTGTTCAAAAACATTTGGGAGAGTGGCCATCACTGCAGGTGCAGCAAGAGCATCTGCCCTTCTGTTGCCTTCAGCGATAAACCCTGGCAAGTCAGTGTGTGACCTGACATGCATAACATAAAAGGGTTGCTCTCGGTGAGTGACTAACTTTACCAGTTTGGAAAGCAATTCAAAAAGTGCGATGTTAGATACATCTTGCAGTATTGCTTGATCTGCTCTGGATACTACTCCTGCCACGTATGCAGAGTCTGTAATCAGATTAAATGGTTCTGAGAACCTTTCAAAAGCCCTAACAACCGCAGCCAATTCAGCAACCTGAGGTGAACCTTCCACCTCAGCAATGTCCGTCTCCCACTGCTGGGTTTGAGGATCTTTCCAAGTCATAACTGACTTGTGTGACCTCCCGGACACATCTGTAAAGACAGTTAGAGCCCTTTTTAAAGGTATCCTACTTAGAGCAGTTCTTAATTTTAAAGTAAATTGAACATCTTGTTCAAACAATTTGCAAGCGGGACGTGCTACCGAAAATTGTCCTGAGTAGGAATCCAGAGCAAACTGCAACACTTCATTTTCTTGAAACAATTGTTCCAGTATTTTCATAGTATTTTGACCTGATTTTAACTCAACTGGAATGTGAATGCACTTAAAATCACATCCTGCTAACTCCCTGATCCGGGTCCTTGCTTTCCGGATCAGTTCTGCTATCAGCTCCTGAGGCTTTGTCAGTCTCTTGGACCTTTTGTGACTGAGGAAAACCCATTCTATGATCAAGAGAGAGTCCCTCTGGTCCCAGTCCTTTTTTGGTGTGTCCTTTGCCTTAGGTGTTTGTTTTTCCTCCCACTGGAAAATAATTCCATGGAGGTGTGGCAACTTACCTAGGATGATAAATTTGAATGGCAGATCAGGCCGGCATCGGTGGGCCTGTCTTGTGGACATTGAAATCTGAACCTTTTCTAGAGCTTTCCGTGCCTCTGGGGTAATGGACCTAGGAGCACCTGGGTCCTCTCCCCCTTTCAATAAATTGAAAAGAGGGGCAAGGTCTTCATTAGTCAGACCAAGCCATGGTCTTACCCAATTCAAAGACCCACACAACTTGTGGACATCCGCAAGGGTCTTGATCCTTGGATTGATTTCTAGTTTTTGAGGAACAATGGTCCTATTTCCAATTTCTAAGCCCAAATACTTCCAAGGTGGCATCTTTTGAATTTTCTTTTCCTGGAGCTCGAACCCTGCAACAATCAATGCATCGATCATTAGGTCAAGCACATGTGTTAGTAAATCATCATTGGGGGCACACACAAGGATGTCATCCATATAATGATAGATGATGGCCTTCTCTGCGGCTGCACGCACTGGGGAAAGCAGGGAAGAGACATACCACTGGCAGATAGCTGGAGATACCTTTAATCCCTGAGGAAGAACGGTCCAATGGTACCTTTTCATAGGAGCTTCTGAATTGATAGAAGGGACAGAGAATGCCAAACGCGGTGCATCATCAGGGTGCAATGGGATTTGGAAAAAACAATCTTTAATATCAATAACAGCTAATTTCCAATCTTGGGGAAGCATTGTTGGGGATGGCATACCAGGTTGGGGAGAACCCATATCTTCAATCACATTATTAATTTGTCGGAGGTCACAGAGGAGTCGCCACCTCTTTTTGTCAGCTTTTTGGATGACAAACACTGGAGAGTTCCATGGGGACATGGTCTCCACAATGTGGCCCTTTCTTAGTTGCTCTTGTACTAGCTCCTCAAGCACCTTTATTTTTTGTTTACTGAGTGGCCACTGTTTCACATCAACTGGTTCGTCTGTTTTGCACTTCAGTTTTTGGGTGGGGCACTGTTGTTCAATGACTGCTGCACAAAAATGCTGTGGAGAGTCTGGAATATCAATTGTGACACCCCATTGGGCCATTAAATCTCTTCCTAACAAAGGTTCTGAATAATCTAACACAAATGGACGGATATTTGCCAATTGTCCGTTTGGACTCTCAAATTGAATAATGCTTTTGGATTGCCTTGCCAATTGCAGACCTCCTACACCTCGAAGGTGACCAGCAACATTTTGTAAAGGCCAGTGTGCTGGCCAGTCTTGTACTGGAATCACTGTGCAGTCTGCACCTGTGTCTACAAGCATCTCAATGCGTTTAGACTCCCCACTCCCACTGACATTGCGCCACAATTTGGGTTTATCTGTCCCAATAACTTGGACCCGGGCGACTGTGGACCCTTGTTTATCGACATTTTCAGGTAAAGATGGCACAGGGATAGCTTGAGCAACAATTTGTCCCTTGGGAAGAAACAGGGGTGGGTGGAAACAGTGCAGGCTGAGAACAAATTGCTTGGGATCTGATGTTGTCATTCCCGGAGCAATTTCGATCTCTTGTGGTGTGTGGGTGTCCCCAGTGATGATGTACTTACAACGAATTTGGTTCCAAGTACCCTTCTGTTCAGGATTTACAGAGACAAAATGCCAGTCAGTGTCCTTCAGGTGGAGTGACTCTGTCAGCTGCAACCTGTAAGGCTCATTGACAGAAGATGCGGTTAATACAGAATCACTTAAATCACAACAAAGGTTATTTTGTTTCACTTTCAACAGTGGACTAGCAGACTTGGTCTTTGAAGCACCTGCTTCACTTACACAAATGTTAATATTATCGCGCGCTTGATTTGTTTTGCTACCCTTATTCTCTTGGCCTGCTCTTTTTATGTCAACACGCCGGGCAGGCTGGCGCTTTATTCTTCGTTTTTTTGTTGTTGACCCCCAGGGAGGGCTTGTAGTTCTCCTCCCCTGCCATTTCTTAATTCATCAAATTCCTTTTTCAGGGGGCACTGGTTACTCCAGTGTCCTAGCTTATTACAAAGCAGGCATGGTTTAGTGGGCTCAACCATTGCTGGTCTCCGCTGCTGCCCAGGGTACTGCTGTGCTGAGGGGAAAGGTGCAGGGCTTGCAACAGCGACACGCTGAAGTGGTCTTGGCAGCAGCCTTGGTCTGGTGTCTTCAGCCACACTCATCAGAGGCACTTTCCTGTTACAGACTAGAAGCATATCTTTTAATGTAGGGGAAGGTTCCATAGGAAGGCTCAGGATTGCCGCTCGACACTGTTCATTTGCATTTGTAAACGCTATTTCTTCTAAAATTGCTTCCCTAGCATTTTCCTTTTTAACCTGTATTTCAATGGCTCTAGTTAGCCTTTCTACAAATTTCAAAAAAGGTTCTGATGGTAGTTGTTTGATTTTACTATAGGGCTCAAAAGGCCCCTCAGGTTGGAGGGAAAAGAATGCTTTTTCAGCTGCTTCTTTTACTTTCTCAAGTGTTTCTGCAGGAATTGCCGCAGCTTGGACTGAGGGAGAAGATCATTGACCCTCACCACAGAGGTGCTCAAGGGTAATAGGGTTACCATTGTTGTCTTTCGCTGTGTTCGGATCAGCCTGTAAGCCTGGGAGAGCATCTTTTAGCAGTTGTTTCAATGCTGATTCCCATAATTTGAATTCCGTGGATGTCATGAGACATGAAAAAACCTGTTTTAAATCATGTGGAACTACAACAGTCCTACTTAATTCAGAATTTAAAAGGCCACGGAAATATGGACTGTGTGGACCATATTCTTTATGAGATTTACAGATCTCTTTAATCAATTTTCATCCAAAGGAGCTCCAATTAGCAGTTGGGGATGCTCCAGCTTGAGCTGCAGGCTGAAACGTAACAGGAGCTAGTGACAACATGGGACTGTGCATTGGGTCTGCTGTCCCCTGCTCTGTATCCCTTGAATCAGAAGCATTGGGATCACAGCTACAGGTTTGGGGACAGGCAGTGGGTGTGTCCCCACCGTGGGAACCCAGGGAGGGGGCGGGGACAGGGAGGCGGCAAGGGGCGGGGAAACCAAGGGAACAGGGGGCGGGGTCAAGGGGCTGGCAGGGGGCGGGTATACTGTGGGAACAGGGGGCGGGGTCACCTGGTGACATCACGTCAGCAGACGCCCCCTGGGAGGAGTAGAGGGGCGGAGCTGAGGGTACTGCAGGAAAGGGGGGAGGGGGAAGGTGTCACGAGGAACAGGAGGAGCGGGGGATAGGGCAGGAATTTTGGGATGCTTAAGAGGATTTTGGGAAGAAGAAGACCAGGTTTGGGAAGATGCCACGTGGCATCCACCATCTTGCGGACCCCCTAGGGACTGGGGGCCATTTTGGACATCACTGCTCTCCGGAAAGCTAACACGTGCTCTGGGTTTTAGAGGAGGGGATACAGGGGATTGGGAAAGACACGCAGCCTGGCCAGGGCTTTGTGAACAAAACAACTCAGGTATTCTTGCACACTCTGGGAGCCGACTTCCCAATGAGTTTGCACTCTTTAAAATACCAAGTTTTGGGGAAAGAGGTTTAGGGGTTTTAGAGGGAGAGGGAGGAACAGGGAGAGCAGAGGTACATGGCTTTACATTTGGCTTTTTCTCCATTTCCTTTTGTTTGAGCAATGCTGTTCGAATTTGTAAACTCCAGAACACAAATTTAGCTGAGGGTGATTTCCCAGATTGTCCTAAGGTTATCAATTCATTCCCAACTTTATCCCAGAATTGAATATTGTGGATTTCTTCAGGGAAAATGTTTGGGAACTGCAGAAAAAGCCATCTTATAAACGGTTTCAATTTTCCTTTAGAGAATTTCACATTACTCTTGATTAAAATGCTAACAATATTATAATACACTCCCCTTTGTACAATGCTAAGTTTGGAACCCATGTTAGATGTAAAAAGCAAAGTACTTAATCCCGCCTGACCAAAAGCAAAGCTAAAATCAGCTACCAATTTCTAAAAAAACCACAGATAGAAAGCGATAACGAGCAGACAAAAGCTTCACAATGCAGCTGTATATACTGCTTTTAAAATTCCCGGGCAGCAGCAGCAGGGCACGCCCTGCCGAGCCGAGGCAGAAACAAAGCCTCCCCCGCCGTGGAATGCAGCCCCCCCGCGGAGCAGAGACAGCAGCCACTCCACGTGGCAACCGAAACCGGGACGCCCCCCCGCCGCCGCGTGTGCAAGGAGCACTGCTGACCCCGCAGGTCCCCCGGCCACGTGGAAAGAGAGCCCCCCCCCTCCCCCGCAAAGAGAAAGAGAAAGAGAAAGAGAAAGAGAAAGAGAAAGAGAAAGAGAAAGAGAAAGAGAAAGAGAAAGAGAAAGAGAGTCTCCTAACACGTGTCTGAGCACGCTGCTGAGCCGGGGGGGGAAGGGTAGCGAGCGATCCCGCTCCGTCGCGAATTTTAAAAGACAGTAAAACACGCAGCAGAAAAGCTAAAACTAGAACGCTATGAATTCTCGTCTGTGGGGCTGCGCAGCCAAAAATGCAAAGGCAAAAAGGAACAGAGCTCGCGGCAGAGTCTGTTTTTGAGCTTCTGCTCTACCGAAAGCAGAGATACTCACGTGAAATGGAAGCTGTAGGTGGCTGGGTCTAGGCAGGCAGGTCTCCACCGGAAAAGGACCTCTCTCTGGGTGCAAGAGAGGCTCCCCTTTTCTTCCTCTGGAAAATCTGCTCACCACAAAGAAGCAGGGCTTTCCAGAAGGCGCCGAACAGTCCACGAAACTTTTTCTGGGAATATTCCCAAAGTCTCTAGCTGAGGGCAATGCAACCAAAGCCCTTCCAGCTGGATGCACGGCTGGCAGAAACTTCTCTGAGGAACTGCGAGTCCGTTTTCGGGCTGCAGAGTCACTTTGCCCACCCACAGGGACGCCAATATATTGGAATATGAATCCCAATATAACCAGTTAGATGGTGCCTGGGCCAGTTCTGACCCTCGCTGCTGGGCCAAAGGCAGCACTGTGGTGTTTTACCCCAGAGATACCTTGGCTGCTGGAGAGTGCAGCGGGGCAAGTCCAGGCTTGTCAGGACTCGTTTACCTCAGGAGAGAGAGCTTCTGGCGATGGTGGAGAGAAAGAGAGTGGATTCTGCTAGAAGGTTGCCAGATGTTTATTCCAAGGGTACAGAGATGTCTGCACCGGGCCACTGCTGCTAACAGAATGGAGGCCGCATGGTCTCATTAACATTTTATGCTCAGGACAGGGGAAGGGGAGGGGACAGGTGAGCCACCAACCAGGTGAAGGGGTAGGGTCTCAAGGGACTAGGGACACCTATCACACGACGCCTTGCTGGTATGTTAGCCTGATTGACAGGGCACACTCAGCGAGGGGCGAGGGGGAAGGGAGAAGGTAAAAAAGGATATTGCAACACACCACAACAGCTAAGGAACTACCAGTAACTTTCAGATGGATTTGCTGACAGCCAGAAATGAAAATTCAGGACTCTGAAGCTGTAGCCCCAAAGAGCAGTGAGGTGCTCTAAGGCACCACCTTTGTTTTAGCAATGGAGAGCGAGCGAGCGCGTCCTTCTCTGAAAGGAACCGCTGCCCTCCATGCCTTCCTTCCGGCAGCTGAGGAGGACAAAGTCCCAAATGTGTTTTGTGGGCTGGCACCGGTCTGTGCTTCTTGTGCCTTTTCAGCACAGCTCTGCCCAAAGCTCCAGCCACAGCTCACACCAGAGGGGAAAGCCCTCGAGTGCAGCAGAGCCTGCAGGGGCTGTTGACGTTTACCTCTGCTCCTGTGGCAGTGTCGAGTGCTCTGTAAACGTCTCCAAACGTCCTAGAAACAAAACAGAAGCAGAGAAAGGAGAAGCTGTTTAGATCTTGCAGTGAAAGCCAGCCCACACAGGAGATCTCTGCTGGAAGTGTCAAAACCTGCGGGATGCAGGAGGGCTCTGCCAGAAGGCAGATGATGCATTTTCCTCTCAAGTGCATGGGCACTGGGCCTGTTCCTGAAGCACTGGGGTTCAACTTCTAAAGGGAGTTTAGTCTTTCCTCTTGGGTTTCACTGTCTAAACGGTGTGGTTCCTATCCTGACCACAGAGTGTTTTCTTCTTCAAACCAGGGGAAAGAATTGTTCCTGGGAACTGTTATCTCACAACTTTGATAGGGCGTAGGTTGCTCTTTCAGGCAAGCAAGTTTCTTCTCTTTTCATTAGTGTGCCAGTATGATTTTGAGACATACAAAAAATGCTAAAGAAATTAACACAGAGCTGTCCCACACTTGAGAGACAAGGAGATCTTCCAGGTCCTGTTCCTTGATGTAGGCAAGACCTCGGTAGCAAGGCATTTCTGACAATGCCTTCTGAGCCCACTAACAAATTCTGAGCAGCATTGAGAGATGGGACAATCTATCCCCAGTGTGTGATCATCTTTGCAGCTGGCCTGACTTCACGCTGGATAGACATTCCACCAGAAAAACACCTGGCTCATGGTTGTGCAGGAGTAACTGCTGTTGGACTCACCCGCTGCCAAGATATTTCAGGAACGTGTATTTCACCAGGGGATTTTCAGTGGGGTTCACCACTCTCCCTGAGGGAAACAAAATGCAAGATGCTGACTTTAAAGCAGAGATCCCAGCTTCCAGGAGATACAAAAGGCAGCCCCAGCGCCTGGAGCTCTGAGCCCTTTGTGGTCAGCTGGGTAACAACGACCACAACCAGGCAGACAGCTCTGCAGCACAAGTGGCCAGCAGAGAGACTGATTTGTAGAGTCTTTTGAAGAGTTCTCTTGACAGGAAACAAAGCACAGGGACATGCAATCCCAGGAGAGGAGGACATCTTCCCCACCTTTCAGCAGTTTGCAAAAGGAATGCCTTCCCATTTGTAAACCAGAGCAGCTCAAGCTGTAAGCGATCCCGAAGGGGCTTTCAGCATCAGGACCCTGACCTGTTTATGAGCAGGCTGAGCTCAAAGATGCCCCTCTCCCAGCTAAGGAAGGCTCCAGCCTCTGCAGTCCCTCCAGCCCTCAGGGACAGGGCAGCGACCACAACAAGGCTGGCAAAGCCCAAGCATGAGCACTGACAGGCACTGATGGGAAGAAGCCAGAGTGAGCCTGAGCCCCGGACAAGCTGTTGCCCCCATTCAGGACACAACAGGATGGGCTTTGAGATCAGCCACACCGAGGCACAGATCAGTGCCCTTTTTGTCCCAACAGGTGATGGCAGACACAGAATCCACTGGGCTCTGGTCTCAGCCCCACCAGGTCTTATCTGAGAGCACAGCACTGGCAAGAAGCAAGATTCATTGGGTTGTGCTGCAGAATCACAAAGGGCTTGATGTGTTTTCCTAGAGACTGATCTGAGCAGGGCTTGGGCCAATGGGTAGGATTCTAACAGTCATGGGAAAGAGTGGGAATCGGGTATGGAAAAGTGCCATGGATCCGAGGGATATACCATGGCTGGGCTGGAGGCTCTCTCCTGAGAAATGCCTGCAGTACACTTTTCTCTGATCACGCCACTTGGATGTGTCTCCTGGACACATCTTGATAAGCATAAAACTAGAAGATTAAATAAAGGTTGTTATCAAAGTATCTGTTTTTTCTTTGGGGGCACATGGAAAATACCTCGTGCTCTCTATTTGTCCTGTAACCTGATGTTCTTTCAAAGTAGTTCTTATTGACAAAAAGATAGCATTCTCTTATTGATAAAAGTATAGAATTCTCATGAAAATAAACTGCAGATGTAGTAGTGGTAACAGTAACAGTCATAAAAAGTGACATCAGTAAGACGTGGGGTAGAAGGGCTCCTTCAGGATGGAGAAAAACACAACAAAAAACCCCCACCAAAAATGAACAACACAAAAGCAATGCCACCCCCCCCCCAAAAAAAAAAAAAACCAACCCAAAAGACAAAACTCCAAAGCCAGTCCATTTCTGTGAAGTTTTTTTGCTCTAATGACTGGTTGGAAGTCAGGCATCTAAGGAGAATTTAGGAAGCTAAAAATTCTGTTCAGTTTGGCCACTAGCACACAGGACTTGCCTAGATCATTTGCTAGGTCACAGCCTTCTGCAGATCCAAGAACAATCCCTGCTTCAGCCTTTAGCAGAGAGGGAAGCTCAGGCAAACCCAAGCCAGTCCCAGGTGCCCTCAGAGGCAGCAGGAACACCCAGAGCTCTCTCGCTGCCTCGGAGCACAGCACTGCCTCTGGGGAGTCCTAAATGGCCCTGTGACACCAAGCTCAGGAGGAGCACTTGGTACAGCTCTGCTGACACCTGCACACAACACACTGTCCCTCAGATAAGAAACACCCCAGACATACCCAGCAGCTCCAGGTACTCCTCCTCAGTCTCCTGTTCCCAGGATCTGCCCGAGCCTGAGTTCCCAGGTTTCACAGAAGGGCTTCCTCGAGGTGATGCTGCTGCGGCAGCAGGTTCAGAGCCCATGATGTGCTGGACCTGGAGCATTTCTGGTGGGCACTGCTCCTGTGCCTCACTCCTAACTTGGGGTCCTTCATTGTCAGACATTGGCTGGAAGTCTTCGCAGGCTGCCCGGTGAGATGTCAACACTTGCACCTCAAGTCAAACAGAACAAAGCAGTCACACACTACAGCTTGTCCCTGTCAGCCAGGAGTCATCAACTGTGAGGAAAGGCAAAGAACAGATTGACAGGGGATACAACAGCTTGTTTCAATCCTCCATCTGGGTCACCAAGTTCCACTGTAAAAACACCTCAAGAAAAAAGGAGAGCAGGAACAGGCCAGCAGGAATCAATTTGGATGACTGCTGGCCAACAGGCCAAAGGACAAGTTTCACTGTCCAGGGCAGCAGTTGAGATTCAGCAGACCAGGAAATGTCCTTCAGAGTGACTGTGATACACACACTACAGCAGCATGGCACTCAGAGGCATCACCCCACTCCCTGCTGCTCTGCACTGGAAAGGCAAGAAGGGCAGAAACCACCAGATTGGTGACTACAGTGGCTGCATCCCTCTTTCACTCACTTGGTTTTGCAGAGACTGACGGAAGCGATTAAGTTTCTCTCTGAAGATTTTCATTTCTTCCTCCAGCCGCTCATGCCTTGCCTTGATCATACTGTGAGCTGTCTGAAGCTCTGCATCCAGCTGTTCCTTCATGTTCTCTAACAAACAAAAGAGAGGACATTTCATGAGTGGAGTGGCTGCCACTCTTTCATTCACCTGGTTTTGTTGATCACCCCTCTGCTGATGGAGATTCTCCTCTTGAATTCTTCCCATGTCTTCCTTGTTCTTTCTCTTCACTGCCATGATGTCACTCTGAGCTTTGGGCAGCTCTGCTTGTGGCTCTGCCTTGATGTTCTGTACACACAAAAGCAGAGTAAGTGACTGGGAGCTGCCATCAGGCTCAGCTTTTTCCTCTTGCAGCCTCCAAATCACATTTATTCAGCCACTTCTTTCTGCTTCCCTCCCCACATCAGCCTCCATTGCAAACCTCCTGTCCCAGGGCTGATCTCTGCAGATTGCAAGGCTCTGTTCTTTCAGTGCCTGTGGGACTCCTGGCCTCCTCTGTCCCAAGAGCTCCGGTTTATGCCCCTCTTCCTGCCCTTCCCTCTGTGCCCTGGCCAGTCAGGCTTACCTGGCCATTCTCCTGTGGCTCTTCCACCTGCTGCCTGAGCTGCTCTTCCTGCCCTCGGGCAGGGAACAGCTCTCCCTGAGTCTGGCATGGCATCTCAGATGAGGCAGTGTGCTCCTGCTCTTTCTCTAGAAGCACCTGCACAGAAAGCAAGAGAAGATGGGTTTCAACTTCCCACATGCCCTTTGTGGGCCAAGACTCAAAGGCTGCTGGGCTCACACGTTCCCAAAGCACTGTGCTGCTGCTCTCCTGGGTCGTTCTCTGCCCGAGGGGAGGCACAGATTCCAAAGTGACCCTGGCCCTACAATCAGGGGCCATCTGGGACTGAAGCTCCAACAGCCTCTCAGGCAGCTGACAGGGAAGGGGTGGCATTTCTCAAGGGTCTGGTGAGGGCCTCCCTCTGCTTCTGCCATGTCCTGTTTGTCTTTCAGCAGTGACTGACACCCCGCCCTGTCCCACAGCTCCATCCTGGCTCTGCAGGGGCTTCCTGGGTGAGCTCACTCCTTGTGAGAGACACTTCTGGAGTTCACCTTCTCTTCAGGCCTGCACCAGCATTCCTCCTTCCTGACATCCACACTCTTGTTAGAAAACCGGGTCATTCAGGAGATGAGGATGCATGCAAAGATCTCTGATGGAAATCAGAGAATCTCTATGACCATCTCAGTATATGGAGGAGGACCAAGGTGTTTCTTGTCCCTCTTTTGTCAACTGAGAACTCTGACCAGCAGTAACAGAGTTTCTCATAAGGCCCCATTAACGAATGCACTTACACAACCCTGGGGATGCCAGTGAAGGAAACCACGTGTCATGTAATGCGTGTATGAGCAAAGTCACCAGACCCCAGATACAGCATGGGATAGTTCCACTCCCTCAGGAGATGCAAAAATTTAAAGGATAAAAAGAAGGCTTCAGGTCAGAAAAGGCTGGAGTAGGAAAACATGAGGGGAAAAAACAACCATCTCTGGATGGGGAAACATCTCTGCCTGCTCAGGATCAGTCAATGGAACTTGTCTCTACTCCTCTCCTGAAGGGATGCCTTTAGGTGAGCTTTGCATCTTCCACTGCTTTGGAGCAGAGCCAGGAAGATTCAAATAGACAGAGAGATAGACAGATCTCACTTTTATAATCTCTTTTTACTGTGCTGTGGTATTTACATTCTTTGAACACAGAGAGATATAGTTCTCTCTCCTAGGTTTTTTTAAAGGGAAGATAGTGAGAAACTTAGAGAAGAAGAGAAAACAATTATTATCTCTACTGGCTGTTCTTGTTGTTTAGTACATGTAGAATGTGTTCTAGTGATTGTTTACTGAAAGTGATTTGTTAATTGGATTTTAGTGGTAGTTGTTTAGCTTGATTAGTTAATTAGATAAAAGCTGTGTCGTGACTGTCTGGAGACAGTCATGAGTTTTTCTTTAGTAGCTTTTTAGTATACTATCTCTTTAGTATAGTTTTAATATACTACTAGTGAATTATAACATAGCTTAAGAAAGCATTTGTTTAACCTTCTAAATCATAGAGTCAAAGCACATTATTCCCCACATGGGGGTCACCCTGAATCAATACTGTCCTTTCTGTCCCTACACACATCAGCACTCGGTAGCAGTGCCCCGATCAGCAGCCATCCTGAACTTGCTCTCCTGTTGCTTCAGTAACGCACACTCTTGGGGAATCTGGAGTGTGTGGGTCCTTATGGAATGCAATCAGACCCAGAGCAATGCACTGGGAACTGCACTCTTTGTGCATCTGTGCTCAGGCAAGTTCTTCGCTTGGACTCGACCACACTGATGGTGCTAAAGTGGCTGGAATCAGAAATGCAGCCCAGCCCCTCACAGCTCCTGTGATCTCTGAGCACCAGCTGGAAGCAAGGGCATTGTTTTCCCTGCTCAATTCCCAAACACAACACACACTGATTCCCTGGGCTGCCAAAGACACGGGAGTAATTAACCTGAAAGTGATGTTTTTTCTGCCAGTGCTGGAAAAGGGCAGGAAAGACTGAGAAAAAGCTCCCTTGCTCCCTGAGAAGGAGAAATTACAAAAGGGACTTCTCCTTCTAGCAAACAAACAAAAAATAAAAAACAAAATTGAAAGTGTTACCTACTCCAGTGTCTAAAGCACTTGGGTGCATGTGAAGGGATGTTTGGCAGGGAAACAGCCCCCGTGCTGAGCATTGGCTCTATGGAAACCAAGGCAGGGATCTATGGAAGTCTGCCTGAAGGTCCTCAAGAGCCCCATGTCCAGGCTAAAGCTCCCTCAGCCCTCCTCCCTGGCCTTGTGCTGCACCCCCTTGCCCAGCTCCCCTGTCCTTCTGTGCACACGCGCAGCCCCTCCATGACTTTCTGCTTCCCAGGGCCCACAGCTGCACACAGCACTCCAGCTGTGGCCGCAGCGCTGCCCAGCACAGGCCACGCTCATGCCTGCTCCTGCTGCCCCACGCTGCTGGCACAGCCACCGGCCCCTTTCCTGCTTGGCCCCCTGGCCCCACGCTGCTCATCTTCAGCTGTCAGGCCGCCAGCCCTGCGTCCTTTGGGCCACGCAGCTCCCCACCCCAAAGGTGCCCCTTGCAC
>NW_026992713.1:0-36390 GCF_028769735.1 Zonotrichia leucophrys gambelii
AGTCACCTCAACTTCCCGGGCAGGTGGGAAGGGGCAGTGGAAGTGTGTGTGTGTGACCTGCAAACCAGGCTTGTGTCCCCGGGCGGGTGGGGGCTGTGGCGAAAGTGTGAGTGTGTGTGTGACCTGCAAACGAGACTAGTGCTCCCCAGATGTGTGAGGGAGCCGTAGCTGTAAGAGCGTGAGTGACACGCAGGCAGCCTCACAGGTGAATGTGCACCAGAGGCAACCAGAGTCAGGGCCCTTCCAAGAGGCCCAGAGATACTGAGACCTGTGGGCCAACCCCAAGGTGAAAGGGGGCGGCTATAGAGGCCCGTGATTTTCTAGCAATAAGTTTGTGTCTTGAGGGTGTGGAGGAATGTGTGAAAGTGAATGAGAAATGAGAGGGTGAATATAGATGAGTTAGAATAGAAGTAATGTAGATTGTGCATTACAAGTTTTACCACATCTCCTTAGAGGGAATTGTATTGTGTAAAAGAATGGTGTAAGAAGAAAAAAAGGGAAAAAAGAGATAAAGTGTAAGGGGTTGAAAGAAGTATTTAAGCTGTAAGTAAAAGTAAGAAACAGAAGCAAGGGATAAATAAATAAGATCTTGAAAATAGAACAGAAAACCAGTGAATTAAATACACAGAAAAAATAGGAGAATAAAAGTACTTTGAGAGTTAAGCTAGCTGAGAAATACAACTCCTTGAAAAATACAGAGTATGTAGAAGTTGATGAGAGAAACATACAAGCTATGGAAAAAGAGAAATTACTGATAACATTAAACAGAGAAGCTGAGTTTTGATAAAATCATTAACATCAGACCATTAATGCCTGTGTTTGAAAGCCCGCTTCAGGTATTCTTCATTACTAAGACGGTTGGACTCACATCACTCTCACCCCTGGTATTGGACCAGGATTCAACACCAAGTTTTTCCCTCTGGCATTCTGGTATTGGACCGGACTCCACCCCTTTCTCCTGCTGGCATTGGGCCAGACTCTCAGTTTTTCCCCTCTGGCATTGAGCCAGAGTCCACACCACTCACCTCCGGACACTGGATGAGGATTCATCCACATTACAAGTTAATTCACCTGAGTATACTGGGATTTAAAGTTGACTCTCAGAAGGAAGAGTCAAAAAGAGTGGACTGTATAGAGGAAAATTGGTATCAGAGTTTTAATATTGTTTAAAATGTTTCAAAACTGTTTTGTGTAAATTATGTTGGTAAAAAGTTTAAGGCTGTAAATAAGTAATTCTAGTTTAAGTTCCCCAATATACTTCTAAAGACTCCAGGTTAACCCTCTAGAGAACACTCCCCTGGGGGGGGAAACTAAAATTTGTAGGGAACAGACCAAGAGAGGCTTAACCAGAGAAGCGGGTAGAAGGGACTCTAAGGAGCTTGGAAGCTTCTCCTCAGAAAAAAATTCCCCAAGAGGCAAGGCCGGGTGGGCAGGCTGTGCAAGATGACCCATACCGGACTCTTGGGAAGGGTGGTAATGATGGCTCTGATTGCTGGTGGTGCTCAGGGGAGCCCAGCTGAGCCGTGCAGTGAGTGCTACCAACCCCTCTATAAGGAGGAAGTGAGCTCCTTGTCGAGATTTCACATCAGTTCTAACCCTGATGGTGTTAACCTCTCCCACTTGGTCCTTTATCAGAAAAATAAGAGAATGTATTGGATAGCCCAGAATACTGCCACTTTTAGGCAGCCACTCCTAGGAGAGTGCCCTATAGAGGAAGCCTGGTTGTGCTTTGAATGTGATGCTGCTGAAACAAGCTCAGCAGATCTAGTAAAAAGCAAAGAAATGGTGAAAATGGTAAGAAAAACTGTTTGTTACAAGTATTTATATGATTGTACTGGAAAAAAAGATAAACCCCTTTTGGAACACATTTCAGGGGAACTCTAAACCCCTAAGTTTGATCTCATCTGGCAACTGCATTGCTAAGGTGATAACACCAATTTTCTTATTACCCAAAGAAACTGGATCAAGTTTGGGAGTTCCTATATATAATGATTTGGGAGAAATTAAACAAAACCGGGAAAGTGAAATAGAAATTGAGAAAATCCAAAATGGTAAAAGCCAAGTTCGGATCCCAAAATCTGTGTTGAACAAAGTCATCCGGCTACAGGCAGTATTAAAAATAAAGAATTCAATTATTAGAGATATTTCAAACGAAATAAAAAGATTGGCATGTGTAAATAAGAAAGATCAAACTCCTACACTTGATCCCAGTGGGTGGAAGAATTTAGAGATTTTCAGAAAATATGTATGGGAAAAAGTGTTTTTTCTCGCTGTGTGTGTACTTGGAGGATTGCTCTTTTTACTATGCTTATTTGTCTGTTTTAGTAAAACAGTATTGGCTGTACAAACCAATCTGGAAAAACCAAGAAAAGTAACAAGGTTAAGTAACCATGGTTACCAAAGAGCACAAGAGATTTATAGTAGATTCAAAACAAAAAAAACTGTGAGTTGATGCGAGCTTAAGAATTTAAGCTCGATCAAAGAAAAAGAGGGGGGACTGTTATGAACAAAAATTCGGTTAATATTTTTTTTGAGAAAGAGTTGCAGGGACGCAGCCAGGTCTCAGGCTCTGCCAGGATTCTTAGTGCTTTGTTACTGTAATACCGGGTCGTTAAGGCTTATCTCCTCTTTTGTATTAGTAAAAAACCTGGCTGGGTGCGGTGGACCCTTCCCCCGAGGCAGTGCTCTCTTACAGCATAGGGAAGACACCTGAGAGGGTGGGGGGGGGTTATGCAAAGTGACTCCAAAGTCCAGAATGCTTTGTGGGACCCCGACTCGAGATGCAACGAGAAAACCCCAAAAACAACGAGCCAAATAAGAATTGAGAGACTAAAGTGATGTCTGGACGTGAGGAGTCGAGTGCTGAGCCTGCAGAGTTGCTGAACACCTTCGGAGCCCCTCTCGCCCTGAGCAGGGAGTGGTCCCAACGCCGGGACCAGGGTAACCGGCGAGGCTCAAAAGCAACATCTGACAGGGACATCACGCCCTAAGGCTTCCACGAGGACTGGATCCCCGGCTCTGCCCCTAGTGGACAGAGCTGTGCATATCCTCCTCCTCTGAGTCGCCCGGGGAGACGCAACAGGGACTGCAGCCCTGCCGAGCCGCCCAATCCTGAGCTGATCACTTTTAATAAAGGCATTATAAAGGAGAAGAAGTCTCCTGGCCCTGTTTATTTCAAGGAGGGTTCTGCCCTGGGGGGGGGTAAATACAGGGGGCTCCTGTCCTGGGGGGATCCTGTCCCAGGGGGACACATGCTGGACAAGGGGCTCCTGTCCTGGGGGATGGCAGCTCTTGGTGTTTCAAGACTTCTCCATTCTTGCTCGTCCCCTGCAGAATCTGAGCCAGCAAGAGCCGCTGGGGAATGGAGGCCCAGGAAGGAGCTCCCAAACTCCTGCTCCTTGAAGCCAGTGGCCATCCAAGGGTGGGGCCCAGCCATGGCCCAGCCCCACTGCACAGGGATGGCCATTGCCCAGCCCTGCTCTGCCCAGCCCCAGGTGGCAGCCAGCACCTGAGGGTCCCCCCTGCCCCCTTGGCTTTGATTCTGGCAGCTTTAGAGCTGCTGCAGAGGTGAGAATTCTGTGGGGGAAAAAGGCCTGCCTGTGGTTTGCTCAGCCCTGCAAGAAGCACAAACCCCAAAGGGAGCCCAAGCAGTGGCTCTGGAGGGCATTTGATTGTTTTCACAGCAGGGCTGGCTGTAAACCCCCTGCAGAGGCAGTTGAGAGGGAGCCAGACCGGAAATGCAGCAATTGATCACTTTGTCCTTCTCACCAAGTATTGTAAATACATGGATATATTACTGGATTTTCACAAATGTTAAAATGGAATTTATATCTGTAATGTTAAAGTAACTTTGATACAAAGATATAATTTTTATTTCTGTTGTTAATTAAGCTTTGTGAAATAGCTGATATAAGAATGCTTGTGTTAAAATGCCTTCTTGGATGGGATAACATCTGATGAAGACAGGATGAGGACACCTGCTACAGATATGCCAACTATCAGCACTCACCGCCTGAAGACAGTGTAGACCAAGGCCCAGAAATTAAGAAGATGATAAAAAAATGGCTAAAAGCACAACCAAGGAATAATGCTCTAAAAAGGCAGATCCAAGGATAAGCCATTCTAAACAATTCTTGGAATGTAAATTAGTTTGGGGAAAAAGTTTTCTATGCATAAGAGGTGCTTGAATATGCAACAGGCTGATTTAAGGGAAAAGGTATCTAAGAGGTTTTTTAGCTGAAGAGAACAGTGTGCTCTTGGCTGAGTGCCAAGATGCACCCATCCATAACAACCTTTGCTCTATGATCCTTGTCTCCTATTGTCCTTTATTAAACGTCTAAAATTTTCACAGGAGAGAGAATGTGTTTTTCACATGCTGCAAAGGTGAGAATTCAGTGGGGGAAAAAGGCCTGCCTGTGGTTTGCTCAGCCCTGCAAGAAGCACAAAACTCGAAGGGAGCCCAAGCAGTGTCACTGAAACAGCCTTTGGTGGTTTACAGTTACAGGACTGACTGGAAACTCACCCTACAAAGGCAGCTGTAGGGGAACCAGTCCAGAAATGCAGCAATGGATCACTTTATCCTTTAGGCAAGGGACTGGGAGAGACCCGAAAATCCTGCAAAGACAACAACCATCTGCTCAAAAATCTGACCAGGACCCTCCTCCTCCTTCCTGTCTCAAACCTGCAGCCCTTTAGAACATCCCAGAAAGTGTTTTTGGGTTCTGGCTCAGTTGTGAGACAAGAGAGAAAAGGATGGAAATGTTGAGCAGGGGGTTTACCCCGCGGCCGTGGTGGGGCTGTGGACAGGGACCCTGTCTCGATTCCAGGTGTCCCCAGAGCTGCTCCATCCCTGCCCTCCTCCCTGCCCTCCTCAGGGAATAGACAGGGCTCTGCCCCGCCCCTGCCCCGCCCTTTCCAGGGTACCCCTCCACTTCCCGGAGCTGTGGGGGCCTTACCCTGGCAACGCTCGGTCCCGACACATCGCGACAGTGGCTTCGGACACGCTGTCACATTCGATTCGGACACCCCGTGACCGTCCCGGCACTCACAGCGCGATGGCAGCTGGGCCCCTTCCCGGTGCTCCGGGACCACCATTGCGGTCCCTCCTTTCCACAGACCCCACCGCAGGGTCTCTGCTCCCCCCTGTCCCGGGGTCTCCCCTCCATTGTTTCGCTCCCTCCACCCTCGGAGCTCCCCAGTGGGGTCCCGATCCCTCCATCCCGGCCCCTCCTACCCGCTGCCCCCTGGCCCCTCCGGCTGTGCCCCCCGACAGCCCCGGGGCCGGCACCGGCAGAGGCTGCCGAGCTCCTGCAGGATGAGACGTTCCTCAGGCAGCGCCAGCTGAGCAGGGCCCGGCTCCCTCATGCCGTCCTTGCCCACAGCACTCGGGCTCCAGCAATCCCGGGCTGCTCCTTCGGGATGTGCCAACTGTTCCCAGAGCACTGCCCTTTGTCTGGAATGAGCCCGGGAGCACCCAAATCATCCCCAAGGCCTGTGCTGGGACGTCCTTTGAGGCTGCGCCTGAGCCCTGACGGGTTTGGGAGCCTGGTAGGTGTCACTGCTCTGTCTCAAAATCTGGGGGGAGCAAGAATGGCAAGTGGTTGCCCACCATGGCCCGGCCCCCAAGGGCCTCACCTGAGCACCCTGCAGAATTCCTGGAACTCCTGCTCCACCTGCATGGCCAGGTGCTGTTCTTGTCGCCCACCTGATCCAGCGCTCCCACCTCAGTCACAGAATCCCAAAATCTGTGGGAGAGGCAGTGGAGTCCTGTGTTTGTGCACAGGGATGCTTTAGGAGCATGGATAAACTACAGGAATCCCGTCCCTAATTACAACAACTCCGTAAGGGTCTGCAGCTCCCAGAGCATAACAGGGGCATTGACCAACCCAGCTCCAGTTTTTCCCCATTTTTCCCTCCCAAGGCACTGCTTCCAGCCTGAGCTGCCCTGTGCTCTAGCTGTAGCTGCAGAGTCCTCGGGGTGTTCCTCTGCTCTACTTCTCCTCCTCCTCCCCCTGGGGCTACTGTGTGGGGATCAGCAGTGGCCAAGGAAGAGCAGGAATTCCAAACTTGTTTTAGAGGCCCCTGACAAGCTCTGGCAGAGTCAGCACTGAGCACCAGCTTTCCTCAGGTGCTGAGTGTTGACAATCCCAAGGCAATTCAACATTCCCAGAGCTGCTGTACTAGGGCTGGAAAATGAAAAAGGATTGAAAGACTGAGAGTTTGCAGGAATTGTGGCACAAAGCCACCACAGGTGCTGCTGTGGACCCGAGACCTGCCTGGGGTCAGGCGCTGCCTTCCTTCCATTCGGGATCATGGAGAGTGGTCAGGTGTTGTGCAGGGTGTGTGTCTGGCCCCGGGACGCTGCTACGCTGCCAGTGGGCACTGGGATCCAACCTGCTGCCTTGGCGGCTTCTGACCGCTTCCGGTGGTGGTGTCAGGAGCGATTGGTGGCCATGAGTTTGCAAAAGGAGCAATTTCCCCTCCTCCCTCCCGTCTGAGGCAGCCATGGCCCCTGAGGGGATGGAGCTGGACCAGGGCGCCCCCTGCTGGCCGGGAGTGCTCCCTGCAGCGCCCCCTGCTGGCCGCGGTTAGAACTGCCACAAAAACCAACAGCGCTGAGCGGGAGGGAAAGTTCTGGGTTTGTGTTGTTTGTTCTGTTCTGGTTTATAAATTTCCCAGTAAAGAGCTGATATTCCTTTTCCTACACTTTTGCCTGGAAGCCACATAATTTTCCAAATTTAAAAATGTAAGAGATGGGTCTTCTTTCCATTCCAGGAATGTTCCCACTTTCCTTGGCTGACATTTCTAATTTAAATGAGTTGCCAACTTCTGGGTTCCAGAGTTGATGGGACAGAGACCTCAAGAGGAGACAGGGTCAAGAACTTGGCCATCTCATGCTCTGCCTTTTAAGCCAGTTGGGGCACCAAGGGCCCTCTCCCCAGATGGCACTTCTGCTCATGTGGTCACACAGGAGCTGGCTTTGGCAGAGTGTCACACTGTCCCCAGTGTGCCATGGCTGACAGACTGATGGACAGATGGGACCTTCTGAGCAGAAGCAGAGCCAGACCCACCCCTGCCACACACAGCTGATCCAAAATGTCTCCAGACACCAAACTTTTCCTTTCTCTGACATCCCGCCCTGTGCCATGGCTGATCCCAGATGTCCTGGCAAAGTGAGACGCTCTGGAACCCCCAAAGGGCTTTTGTGACACCCTCCTGTGGGGAACACATCACAGGAGGGGTTTGGGACAGGGGACAAGAGAATCCAGAGCCTTCTTAAGGCCACTTTGGCCAACAGAGCAATGCAGGTCCCAGGCCCTGCAGGTTCCTTTGGTGGAGAAAATGTGCTTGGGGAAGTGTTCAGGGTTTGTTCCTTTTTGAGTGGCTTTGCCTGGAAATCGTTCTTTGTGTGACCATTTGGAGGCTATACCTTGTTCCTGTTTCTGTTGGTTTTATTCTCTCTAGTTGCTGTTGCAGGAAATTGTACTTCTCTCAGCTCTTTGGGATCTTCGTGCCTCCACAGGGAGGGTGAGGGGCAGTTTTTAATGGCAGCACACTCATGAGTGGGTGCCCATGGATGGGTGCCCCATTGCCCCCTAGTTCCCCCCAGTGTCACAGCACATTCCCGTTGATGTCACCAGATTCCTGTGGTCGTCCCTGGGGTCCCCGCTGCTCTGTGTAGGTCACCTGGGGATCCTGGACGGTGGTGGCACGGGGGGACACTGCGAGAGACACGGGCTGTGGGATCTGGGTGGGGTGACACTCGTGGGTGATGTGTCCCTCTGAATGTGTCCCCCGCCTCGTACTCACCCCCTGCCCTCTTGGTGACCACGACGTGGGTGTACAGCACCTCCCCCTCCTCTGGGGGGGCCGGGAGATCTGGAGGGGCCCTGAGGGAATAAAGGGGGTGTGTGGGAGGGAATGGGATATCTTGGGGTTGGGGTAAAATGGGAGAGTATTGTGTGAGTCCCTCACTCACCTTTCCTGGTACTTCCTGTCAGCTGCAAAGGAAAGAAGGGAGGGGTGACTGTAGGGTCCCCAAGGCCCTGACCCCTCTCAGGATTCCTGAACTCTGACAGGACCCTCAATTTCCCACAAGATGCCCAAGCATCCCTGAGGTCCCTGAATCCATGAACCTCTTTAGTGCCCCTGACGAACTCAGCCTCAAGAACCCAAAGCCTAGCAGGGACAGAGACACTCTCAAACACCACCAGGGCCCCTGAAAGAACCCCCAACATCCCTGCAGGACCTTCCAGTGTCTCCCCAGACTCTACAGCACCACCAGACAAAGTCACAATTCTGCGGCTGTGGGCACCGCCCTATCGCTCCCCAACTCTGGGGGCCTCTACAGCTCCCTGAGACCCCCGTTCCCCCATTGTCACCCACCCACACGGTGCCACTGGTGCCAGGCAACAATGACACCCAGGAGCAGGAGCAGGAACAGAAGGGCCCCACCAATGCCTGCGGCCACTGCAAGAAACAGAGGGGGACACATCAAGGTCACTCATCATCCCGGGGGTCCTGCACTCCCTGGTGACCCTCTGTGTTGTCACCTGTGTCCCTGTTTGTCCCTGTGTCCCGCGTGTCACCTCCAGTGCCATTCTGGGCTGAGTGCACATTTTCTCCTTTTTTTTTTTGGGGGCCCCCCTAAACCCCCCTTTTTTTCCCCCGGGGGCCCCCCCGGCCAGAAAATTTTTTTTTTTTCCCTTTGCCCCAAAAACCCCCCTTTTAAAAAAGGGGGGTTTTTCCGGGTTTTTTTTCCCCGGGGCCCCCGGGGCCCGGGTTTTGGGGGGGGGGGGGGTTTTTTTGGGCCCCCCCTTTTTCCCCCCGGGGGGGAACCCCCCCCTTTTGGGGGGGGTTTTAACCCCCCCCCTTTTTTTTTTTCCCCCCCCGGGGGGGGGAAATAAAGGGGGGGGGGGTTTTTTTGGGGGGAAAAAAAATTTGGGTTTTGGGGGGCCCCCCCCCCCCTTTCCCGGAACCCCCCCGGGGGGGGGTTTGGGGCCCCCGGGCCCCCCCTTTTTGGGCCCAACTCCCCCCTTTTCCCCTTTTTTTTGGGGCCCCACCCCAAAAACCCCCTTTTTAAAACCCCCCCCCCCTTTTAAAAAACCCCCCCGGGGGGGGGTTTTAAAAAATTTTTTCCCCCCCCGGGGGCCCCCTTTTTTCCCCCCCCCCCCCCTTTTTTGGGGGGTTTTCCACCCCCTTAAAAACCCCCCCCCGGGGGCCCCAAAAACCCTTTTTTTTGGGGGGGTTTTTTTTTTTTCCCCCCCCAAAAAAACCCCAGGGGGGCCCCCCAAAGGGCCCCCCCCCCCCAAAAAAAAAGGGGGGGGGGGCCCCTTTCCGGGGGGGCCCCCCCCGGGCCCCCCGGGGGCCCCCCCCCCGGGGGGGCCCGGGGGGGGGGGCCCCCCAAACCCCCGGGGGAAAAATTCCCCCTTTTCCCCCCCTTTGGGGGTTTTGGGGCCCCAAAACCCCCCAAAATTTTCCCCTTTAAACCCCCCCCCCTTCCCCCCCCCCGGGTGGGGGCCACCCCCCCCCCCCAAAACCCGGAAAAGGCCCCCCCCGGGGGAAAAAAAAGGGGGGGGTTGGGGGGGGCAAAAAACCCAAACCCCCCCCCCCCCCCAAATTTCCCCCCCCCCCCCTTTTTGCCCCCCCCGGGGGCCCCCCGGAACGGGGGGGGCAAAAAAAAAAAAGGTTTTCCCCCAAAAAAGGGAAAAAGGGGAAAAACCCCCTCCCCAAAAAAACCCCCCCCCCGGGGGGGGGGGGGGGCCCCCCCCCGGCCCCCGGGGCCCGGCCCCCCCGGGGCCCCCCGGGGGCCCCGGGCCCCCCTTTTTGGTTTAAAAAATTTTTTTTTTTGGCCCCTTGGGGGGGCCCCAAAATTTGGGGGGGGGGGGGGGGGGTTTTTTTTTTTAAAAAAAAACCCCGGGAAAATTTGGGGGGGCCCTTTAAAAATTTTTTTGGGGGGGGAAAAAAATGGGGGGGGTTTGGGAAAATTCCCCCCGGGCCCTTAAAAAACCCCCCCCCTTTTTTGGAAAAAGGGGGGAAAAAAGAGGGGGGGAAAAAAACCCCCCCCCCCCCCCCCAAACCCCCCCCCCTTTTTCCCCCCCCGGGCCCAAAAGGGGGGGGGGGCCCCCCCCCCTTTTGGGGCCCCCCCCAAAAAACCCCCTTTTTTCCCCCCAAAGGGGCCCCCCGGGGGGCCCCCCCCCCCGGGGGCCAGCCCCCCCGGGGGGGGGAAGGGGGGGGGGCCCCCCCCCGGGGGTTTTTTTCCCTTGGGGAAAAAAAGGGGGGGGGGGGGCCCCCCCCCCCCCGGGGGGGGGCCCCCAACCCCCCTTTTTCCCCCGGGGGGGGCCTTTTTTTTTTTAAAAAAAAGGGGGGGGGGGGGGGGGGGAAAAAAAAGGGCCCCCACCCCGGGGGGGGGGCCCCCTTTGGGGCCGGGGGCCCCCAAAAAACCCCCAAAAAAAAAAAAAGGGAAAAAAAAAAATCGGGGGAAAAAAAAAAAGGGGGAAAAAAAAACCCAAAAAAAGGGGAAAAAAAAACCCCGGGGAAAAAAAAAAAGGGGAAAAAAAAAAAAAAAAAGGGGGGGGGGGGGAAAAAAAAAAAAATTTTTTTCCCCCCCCCCCCCCCTTTCCCCCCCCCTTTCCCCCCAAAACCCCCAAAAAAAAACCCAAAAAGAAAAAAACCCCCCCCCCAAAAAAAACCCCCCCCCCCCCCCCTGGGACCCCCCCCCAAAACCCCCCCCCCCCCCCCCCGGGGCCCCCCCAAAAAAAACCCCCCCGGGGGTTCCCCCCCCCCCCCCCCCCCAAAAAAACCCCCCCCCCCCCCCCCCCCCCCCCCCCCCCCAAACCCCCCCCCAAAAAAAAAACCCCCCCAAAAAAACCCCCCCCCCCCCCCCCCAAAACCCAAAAAACCCCCCCAAAAAATTTTTTAAAATTTTCCCCCCCCCCCCCCCCAAAAAACCCCAAATTTTTTTTTTTCCCCCCCCCCCCCAAAACCCCCAAAAAAACCCCCCCCCCCCCCCCCCCCCCCCATCCCCCCCCCCCCAAAAACCCCCCCTTTTCCCCCCAAAAAAAAAAATTTTTTTTCCCCCCCCCCCCCCAAAAAAACCCCCCTTCCCCTTTCCCCCAAAAAACCCAAAACCCCCCCCTTCCCCCCAACCCCCCCCCCAACCCCCCCCCAAAAAAGGGCCCCCCCCCCCAAAAAAACCCTTTCCCCAAAAAACCCAAAAAACCCCCAAAAAAACCCCCCCCCCCCCCAAAAAAAAAAAGCCCCCCCCCCCCGAACCCCCAAAAAAAAAAAAAAAAAAACCCCCCCCCAAAAAAAAAAAAAAAAAAAAAAACCCCCCCCCCCGGGAAAAAAAAAGGGCCCAAAAAAAAAAAAAAAAGGGTTAAAAAAAACCCCAAAAAAAGGCCCCCCTTTTTAAAAAAAAAAAAAAAAAAAAAAAAAAATTTAAAAAAAAAAAGGGAAAAAAAAAGGGGGGAAAAAAAAACCAAAAAAATTAAAAAAAAAAAGGGGGGCCTTTTCCCCAAAAAAAAAAAAAAAAAAAAAAAAACCGGGGGGCCCTTTTAAAAAAAAAAAAAATTCCCCCCCAAAAAAAAAATTTTTTAAAAAAAAACCCTTTTTTAAAAAAAAAAAACCCCCGGCCTTAAAAAAAAACCGGGGGAAAAAAAAAAAACCCCCCCCAAAAAAAAAAAAAAACCCCAAAAAAAAAAAACCCCCCCCCCAAAAAAACCCCCAAAAAAAAACGGGAAAAAAAAAAAATTTTTAAAAAAAAAAAAATTTTTTTTTGGGGGGGGGGAAAAAAAAAAGGGGGGAAAAAAAACAAAAAAATTTTTTTCCCAAAAAAAAAAAGGGGAAAATAAAAAAAAAAAAAAAAAAAAAAAAAAATTTAAAAAAAAAACAAAAAAAAAAATAAACCCCCCAAAAAAAAAAAAAAAAAAAACCCCAAAAAAAAAAAAAAAATTTTAAAACCCACAAAAAAAACCCCCCAAAAAAGGCCCCCCCCAAAAACCCCCCCCCAAAAAAAAAAAAACAAAAAAAACCCCCCTTTTTTTTAAAAAAACCCCCAAAAATTTAAAATTTAAAAAAAAAACCCCAAAAATTTTAAAAACCCCCAAAACCCCCCAAAAACCCCCCCCCCCCCAAAAAAAAACCCCCCCAAAAAAAATTTTTCCCCCCCCCCCCCCCCCCCCAAAAAAAAAAAAAATTGCCCCCCAAAAAAAAAAAAAAAAAAAATTTTTTTTTTTTTTAAAAAACCCCCCTTTTTTAAAAAAACCCTTTTTTCCCAAAAAAAAAAAAAAAAATTTTTGGGGGGTTTTTAAAAAAATTTAAAAAAAAAAAAAACCCCCCCCAAAAAAAACCAAAAAAAAAAAAATTAAAATTTTTTAAAAAAAAAAAAAAAAGGGGTTTTCCCCAAAACCCAAAAAAACAAAAAAAAAACCCCCCAAAAAAAATTTTTTTTTTTTTCCCCAAAAAAAAAAAAAAAAATTTTTTAAAAAAAAAAACCCCCCCCAAAAAAAAAAAAAAACCCAAAAAAAGGGGGGAATCCCCCCCCCCTTTCCCAAAAAAAAAATTTAAAAAAAAAAAATTTAAATGGGGGGAAATTTTAAAAACAAAAAAAAAACCCCCCCAAAAAAAAAAAAAAGGGGGAAAAAAAAAAAAAAACCCCCCGGGGAAAAACCCCCCCTTTTAAAAAAAAAAAAAAAGGGGAAAAACCCCCCCCTAACCCCCCCTTCCCAAACCCCCCTTTAAAAAAAAAAAAAACCCCCCCCCCCTTTTAAAAAAAAAAAAGGGGGGGGAAAAAAAAAAAAACCCCCCCCCCAAAAAACCCCCCACCCCCCCCCCCCAAAACCCCCCCCCCCCCTTTCCCCCCCCCTTTTAAAAACCCCCCCCAAAAAAAAAAAACCCCCAAAAAAGGGGGGAAAAAAAAAAAAAAAAAAAAAAAAAACCCCCGGGGGCCCCAAAAACCCCCAAACCCCCAAAAAAACCAAAAACCCCCCCCCCCCCCCCCAAAAAATTCCCCCCCCCCCAAAAAAAAAACCCCCCCAACCCCCCCCCCCCCCCCCCAAACCCCTTTTTTAAAAAAATTTTCCCCCTTTTTCCCCCCCCCCCCCCAAAAAAACCCCCCCACCAAAAACCCCCCCCCCCCCCAAAAAAACCCCCCCCCCCCAAACCCCCCCCCAAATTTTCCCCCAAAAAAAAAAAAAAAAAAAAAGGGGGGTTTTTTAAAAATTTTTTAAAAAAAAAAAATTAAAAAAAAACCCCAAAAAAAAAAAAATCCCCCCCGCCCCAAAAAAAAATTTTTAAAAAAAAAACCCCCCCCCGGGGGGGGGGAAAAAAAGGGGGGGGGGGAAAAAAAAAAAAAAAAAAACCCCCCTTTAAAAAAATTTTAAAAAAATTTTTTAAAAAAAAAAAAAAAAAAGGGGAAAAAAAAAAAAGGGAAAACCCCTTAAAAAAAAAAAAAAAAAAAAAAAAGCCAAAAAAAAAAAAAAAGGGGGGGAAAAAAAAGGGGTTTTGGGGGTAAAAAAAAAAAAAAAGGGAAGGGAAGGGGGGGGGGGGGAAAAATTTAAAAAAAAAAAATTAAAAAATAAAAAAAAAAAAAAATAAAAAGGGGGGGAAAAAAAAAAAAGGGGGGGAAAAAAGGGGGGGGGGAAAAAAAAAAAAGGGGAAAAATTTGGGGAAAAAACCCGGGGGGGGAAAAAAGGAAAAAGGGGGGGGGAAAAAGGGGGAAAAGGGGGGTTGGGGGGGGTTTTTGGGAAGGGGGGGGGGGGGGGAAACCGGGGGGAAGGGGGGGGCCCTTTTTTTGGGGTTTTTTTAAAGGCCCCCCCCAAAACCCCTTCCCCCCCCCGGGGTTTGGTTTTTTTTGGGGGGGGGGGGGGGGGTTTTTCCCGGGCCCCCAAACCCCTTTTCCCCCCCCCCTTTTTTTTAAAAAAAAAAAAAAAAACCCCCCTTTTTAAAAAAAACCCCCCCCCCCCCCGGGGGGGCCCCCCCCCCCCCCCAAAAACCCCCCCCCCCCCAAACCCCCCCCCCCCCCCTTTTTTTTCCCCCCCTTTCCCCCCCCCCCGGGGAAACCCCCCCCGGGGGGCCCCCCCCCCCCAACCCCCCCCCGGGGGGGCCCCCTTTTCCCCCAAAAGGGCCCCCCCCCCCCCTTTTTTAAAAGGGGGGGGGGGGGGGGAAAACCCCGGGGGGGGGGCCCCCCCCCCCGGGGGGGGGGCCCCCGGGGGGGGGGGCCCAAATTTTTCCTTCCCGGAGGGGGCCCCAAATTTCCCCCCCCCCCCCCTGTAATGGTCCCCGGGGGTTGGGGATGTTAAATGAAAGGGGGCCCTTAAAAAGGGGGCCCCCCCGGGGCCCCCCCCTTTTTTTGGGGGGCCCCCCCCCCAAAAAAAACCCCCCCCTAGGGGACCCGGGGGGGGGAACCCCCTTCCCCTTTTGGGGGGGAAAGGGGCCCCCTTTTTAAAAAAAGGGGGGGGGGGGGGGGGGGGGGTGGGGGGCCCGGGGGGGTTTTTCCCCCCCCCCCCCCCCAAAAAAAAATTTTTTAAAAAAAAAAAAAAAAGGGGGAAAGGGGGCCCCCTGGCCCCCGCGGGGGCCCGGGGGCCCCCCCGGGGGGGGGGGGGGGGTTTTTGGGGGGGGGGGACCCCGGGGGGGCCCTTTAAAACCCCCCCCCCTCCCGGCACCCCCCCCCCCCCCCCCCACCCCCCCCCCCCCCCCCCCCCCCAACCCCCCCCCCCCCCCCCCCCCCCCTCCCCCCCCCCCCCCCCCCCCCCCCCCCCCCCCCCCCCCCCCCCCCCCCCAAACCCCCCCCCCCCCCCCCCCCCCCCCCCCCCCCCCAAAAACCCCCCCCCCCCCCCCCCCCCCCCCCCCCCCCCCCCCCCCCCCCCCCCCCCCCCCCCCCCAACCCCCCCCAAACCCCCCCCCCCCCCCCCCCCCCCCCCCCCCCCCCCCCCCCCCCCCCCCCCCCCCCCCCCCCCCCCCCCCCCCCCCCCCCCCCCCTTTCCCCCCCCCCCCCCCAAAAACCCCCCCCCCCCCCCCCCCCCCCCCCCCCCCCCCCCCCCCCCCCCCCCCCCCCCCCCCCCCCCCCCCCCCCCCCCCCCCCCCCCCCCCCCCCCCCCCCCCCCCCCCCCCCCCCCCCCCCCCCCCCCCCCCCCCCCCCCCCCCCCCCCCCCCCCCCCCCCCCCCCCCCCCCCCCCCCCCCCCCCCCCCCCCCCCCCCCCCCCCCCCAAAACCCCCCCCCCCCCCCCCCCCCCCCCCCCCCCCCCCCCCCCCCCCCCCCCCCCCCCCCCCCCCCCCCCCCCCCAAAACCCCCCCCCCCCCCCCCCCCCCCCCCCCCCCCCCCCCCCCCCCCCCCCCCCCCCCCCCCCCCCCCCCCCCCCCCCCCCCCCCCCCCCCCCCCCCCCCCCCCCCCCCCCCCCCAAAACCCCCCCCCCCCCCCCCCCCCCCCCCCCCCCCCCCCCCCCCCCCCCCCCCCCCCCCCCCCCCCCCCCCCCCCCCCCCCCCCCCCCCCCCCCCCCCCCCCCCCCCCCCCCCCCCCCCCCCCCCCCCCCCCCCCCCCCCCCCCCCCCCCCAACCCCCCCCCCCACCCCCCCCCCCCCCCCCCCCCCCCCCCCCCCCAAAAAAAAAATTTTCCCCCCCCCCCCGGGGGGGGGGGGGGGGGGGATTTTAACCCCAAAAAAAACCCCCCTTTCCCCCCCCCAAAAACCCCGGGCCCCCCCCCCCCCCGGGGGGGGGCCCCCCCGGGGGGGGGGGGGCCCCCCCGGGGCCCCCCCCCTTTTGGGGCCCCCGGGGGGGGGCCCCGGGGAAAAAAAAGGGGAAAACGGCCCGGGGGGGGGTTTGGGGGGGGGGCCCCCCCTCCCCCTTTTTCCCCGGAAATTTTTAAGGGGGGCCTCCCCCGGGGGGGGCCCCCCCCGGGGGGGCCCCCCCCCCCCCTTTTTTGGGGGCCCCCTTTAAACCCCCCCCCCCCCCCAAAAAAAAACCCCCCCAAAAAAAAAACCCCCCCCCGGGGGGGGCCCCGCCCGGGGGGAACCCCCCTTTTTTCCCCCCGGGGGGGGGGCCCCCCCCCCCCCCCCGGGGGCCCCCGGGGGTTTCCGGGAAAAGGGGGGTTGGGCCCCCCCCGGGGGGGGGCCCCCGGGGGGGGGGGGGGGTGTCCCCCCTTTTTTTTTGGGGGGGGGGGGCCCCCTTTGGGGAAAATTAAATCCCGGGGGGGAAAAGGGGGGGGGCCCCAAAAAACCCCCGCCGGGGGGGCCCCCCCCCCCCCCTTTTTTTTGGGGGGTTTTTTTTGGGGGGGGGGTTGGGGGTTTTTTTTGGGGGGGGTTTTTTTTTCCCGGAGTTTTGGGGGGGGGGGTTTTTTTTTTTTTTTTTTTAAACCCCCCCTTTTTTTTCCCCCAATTCTTGGGGCCCAAAAAAAATTTTCCCCGGGGGCCCCTTTTTGGGGGGGGGGGAAAAAACCCCCCCCTTTTTCCCCCCTTTTTTTTTTAAAAAAAAAGGGGGGAAAAAAAATTTTTGGGGGGGGCCCCCCCCCCCCCTTTAAAAAAATTTTTAAAGGGGCCCCCCCCCGGGCCCCCCGGGGGGGGGGTTTCCCCCGGTTTTTTAAAAGGGGGGGGGGGGGGTTTTAAAAAATTTTTTAACCCCGGGGGGCCCCCCCCCAAAAAAAAAAATTTTCCCCGGGGCCCCCCCCCCGGGAAACCCCCCCCCCCCCCCGGGGGGGGGGGGGCCCCCCACCCCCAAAAAAAACCCCCCCACCTTTTAAAAAAACCCCCCCCGGGGGGGGGGGGGGGGGGACCCCCAAAAATTTTCCCCCCTTTAAAAACCCCCCCTTTCCCCCCCCCCCCCAAACCCCCCTTTTTTAAAAAATTTTTTTGGCAAAAGGGGGAAAAAAAAAAAAAGGGGGAAAAAAAGGGGGAAAAAAAAAAAGGGGGAAAAAACCCTTTCCCCCGGGGGCCCAAAAAAGGAAAAAAACCCCCCCCCCCTTTTCCCCCCGGGGTTGGGGGGGTTTGGGCCCCCCCCCCGGGGGGGGGGGGCCCCCCCCCCCGGCCCCCCCTTTTTCCCCCCCCCCTTTTTTCCCCAAAATTGGCCCCCCCCGGGGGGCCCCCCCCCCTTTTTTTTTGGGGGGGGGGCCCCCCCCCCCCGGGGGGAAAAAAATTTTTCCTTTTTTTTTTCCCCGGGTTTTTTTTCCCCGGGGGGGGCCCCCCGGTTTTTTTGGGCCCCCCCCAACATTTTCCCCCCCCCAAACCCCCGGGGGGCCCCCCCGGCCCCGGGGAAAACCCCCCCAAGGGGAAACCCCCCCGGGGGGCCCCCCCCTTTTTTAAAAAAAAAACCCCCTTTTTTTTTTTCCCCCAAAACCCCCTTTAACCCCCTTTTGGAAAAAATTTAAAAAAATTTTTTTTTTAAAAAAACCCCCCCAAAAAAGGGGCCCCCCCCCCCAAAAAAAAAAAATTTTTGGGGGGGAAAAAAAAAACCCCCTTTTTTTAAAACCCCCAAAAAAAACCCCCCAAAAAAAACCCCCCCAAACCCCCCCCCAGGGGGTTTTTTTTTCCCCCCCCCGCAAGGGGCGGGCCCCAAAGGGGCCCCCTTTAAAAAGGGGGGGGGGCCCCCCCCCCTGGGTTTGCCCCGGGGGGGGGGCCGGGCCCCGGGGGGAAAAAAACCCCCCCCCCGGGGAAAAAAGGGGGGGGGGAAAAAGGGGGGGGCAAAGGGGGAAAACCCGGGGGGGGGGCCCCGGGGGGGGAAAAAAAAAAAACCCGGGGCCCCCCCGGGCCCCCCCAAAAAGGGGGGAAAGGGGGGGAAAAACCCCCTTTTTGGGCCCCGGGGGGGGGGTTTCCCCCCCGGGGGGGGGGGGAAAATTTTTTTTTTTTCCCCCTTAAAAAAAAAATTTTTTTTTAAAAAACCCCCCGGGGTTTTTTGGGGGGGGGGGGCCCCCCCTTATTTTGGGGGGTTTTTTGCCCCGGGCCCCCTTTTCCCCCCCCCCCCCCCCAAAAAAGGGGGGGGCCCCCCCCCGGGGGCCCCCCCTGGTTCCCCGGCCCCCCCGGGGGGGGGGGGTTTTCCCCAAAAGGGGGGAAAAAAGGGTTTTGGGGCCCCCCCCCCCTTTTTTTTTAAACCCCCCCCCCGGGGGGGGGTTTTTTGGGGGTTCCCAAAAAATTTGGGGGGGAAAAACCCCCCCTTTTTTTTTTCCCCCAGGGTTTCCCAAAAAAATTTTCCCCCCCAAAAAACCCCCAAAATTTTTTTTTTTCCCCCAAAAAAGGGGTTTTGGGGGGTTTCCCCCCCCCCCCCCGGGGCCCCCCCCCGGGGGGGTAAAAAGGGGGGGGGAAAAAGGGGAAAAGGGGTTTCCCCCCTTTTTTTGGGGGGGGGGCCCAAAAAAAATTTTTTGGTTTTTTTAAAAAAAAGGGGGGTTTTTGGGGGGGGGGGTTTTTTTTTTTAGGGGGGAAAATTGGGCCCCCCCTTTTTGGGGGAAAAAGGGGGGGGCCCCCCCAAAAAAAATTTTTTTTTTTCCCCCCCAAAAAACCCCCCCGGGGGGGGGGGCCCCCCCAAAGGGGCCCGGGGGCTTGGGGGGGGCCCGGGGAAAGGGTTTTCCCCCCCCCCCCCCCCCCCCCCAAAAAAAACCCCGGAGGGGCCCGCCCCCCCCGGTTTTCCCGGGGGGCCCCCGGGGGTGGGGGGGGGGAAAAAACCCCCGGGGGGGGGGGGGAACCCCCCTGGGGCCCCCCCCCGGGGGGGGGAAAACCCCCGGGGGGGCCCCACGGGGGGGGGGGGGGGGGGGGGGGGGGGGGGGGCCCCGGGGGCCCCCCTTTTTCTTTGGGGGGGGCCCCCCCGGGGGGGGGCCCCTTTCACCCCATGGAGGATCCTCGGCGACGCCCAGGAGCGCAAAGGAAAACCCTGGGAACCCAGGAAAATCTATGAAAATCTACACCAAAATTTGGGGGGGGCTCTGTGAAGCGGGAGGAAATTTTGGGTGACACTGGGGGTGCTCCCCCCAAACCCCCCTTGGGGTTTGCCCATCCTTCCAAGGGATGTGGCCATGATTTAGTCGGGAGGCAACACAGGGGGATCCTGTGCTCCCCATTTCCTTTCCCCGTACCCCCCCCAAGGGGTCCCCCATCCCCTTTTTGCTGGTTCCTGCCGGGGCTCCCCGCCCCATCCAAGTGCCCAAGTACCCTCAGGGCCCGCCCCAAATTTTCTCCCCACAAGGGGGTTGCAGAAAAACCCAGGGCTTTTCCCCAAACCCCCTCCCCCCACCCCTTCCCCCATCCCGCTGTAAAAGGGGGAATGGGGGGGATTCTTTTTCTGAAAGGTTTCTCCCAAAAAAATGAAAAAACAAAAATGGAAAATTATATCTGAAACTGTTTATTGGTAAAGGGGGGTAAGGGTTTTTTACTGAAGGGGGAGGGAAGGGAATAGAAAAGGAAAAGGAAAGAGAGAAACAGAAGACAAGGGGCCCCGGGTTTCCCGCAAGGGCCCGGGCGCTCGTGGGCATCAGCTCTTTCAGATGGAGTGGTGGCTGGAAGCCAGGGTGAGCCCACATGGCTTTTGTGAGTGGCTTTTGGGGGTGGGGGTTTCCAAGGACGGGACCTTTTGGTTTTCCCCCTGGCATGGGCGAGCGATGGGGGGTGGGGAAAGGGTGGGGTGCTGCGGGCTGGCTGCGGGTGGGGGTGCGGCACTGGGGCTCTTTGGGGTGGCTGCCCCGGGGGGTGGGGCTGGGGGGGGCAGGTGCACAGGCTCGGTTTCGTGGGCAGCAGGGAAACAGGGAGAAAGGGGCGGGTGGGTGCAGGCAGCATTTCCCCTTTCCCCGGGGGAAAACAATGAAAGGGAAGTCCAGGAAGGCAGGAATGAGCTGCCTCGGGGAAGCAGGAAAACAGGGAAAAACGGTGCGGACAGGGGAAAAAGGACCACCCGGGGGAAAAGGCAAGGGAGGGGGGGTTCTTTAAATTTTTTTAACCCGGCCCGGAGGAAAAGAAAGCATTGACCCCATCTTTTCAGAAAACTTATTAAGTACTTTTTTTTACTATATTATTCTATATTATATTCCATTACATCTAAACTGAATCTGCCAAGCACTCAACTGCACTCCACTGAACACAATCTCATGACAGTCAGCTTACTGTCCGTCCCCCCCCCCCCCCTGGATTCAATTGGTCAGTGAATCAAAACACTCACAACAGAATCCCAATTACCAATTCCCTTCAGGTAAACAGTCTCCCACAATGCATTCCATTTGTGAAAAACACAGGAGCAGAAAATGAGATGAGAATTGTTTGGATTGTTTTTTGCTTTTCCCACTGCTTGTCCCAGGTTCAGAGAATGTGAATCCCACAGGGAAGGAGGGCCAAACTGACCCTCTGAGCAAGACCTTGATCCTCCAAGAAACCCAAAGCAAAACGCTCCTGTTGTGTCACAGTTTGCTGCTTTTCTTTGCAAAGGCTCCTCCCACAGGCCGATTTCCCGGACATTTTTTCCCAGACATTTTCCCCAAGCATCTGTCCCACCAGCCAGTGGGGGTCACTCACAGCCCATTCACTGAAGCTTTCTCTCCCCTCATTCTCTGTTGCGTGAAGCCTCGCTGGGGAAGGGCTTCCCAGCACATGTACAACCCACAGAGTAGTTTTTCACCTCATGTGTAGCATATATTAAGACATAAATCAAAATCAGATTTGTTCCTCTTAACCCTCATGTGCTTAGTGGCTCTGCAATTCTCCTCAGGGTGCACTCGCTAAAGTGGCTTACTGGTGCCCATCCCAGTTCCACGGGGGCACAGGACTTGGTTCCCTGCTCCTGGGACAAAAGCGGAGCTTTTGGTTAAATTAGGCAGAAATGGTGTTTCTTTGTTTAGCTCAATCAAGGAAGCTGAACAAGGTGGGAACCTCCCTTTCATTGGAAAATACAAACCCAATCTCTCTGAACTATTGCTGCTTTTAAATTACAGGCCTTGTAGGCAAAGATGTGGGAACAGGAATAACACTTCCTAACTAATACATATTGTGAGAAACAAATAAATGGAAGTTGACTTTTGCTGGATATTATGTGAAATGATATAACATTATTGATTATATTGTTGATTAAATATTGTGATACTGTTACTGCTGTGACAGTGATGTGAATTGTGGAGTGGCTGATGTTGTTGGGGTGACCCTCCAAGGGTGGGGCCCAGCCATGGTCCAGCCCCACTGCACAGGGATGGCCATTGCCCAGCCCTGCTCTGGCCAGCCCCAGGTGGCAGCCAGCACCTGAGTTTTCCCCCCTGCCCCCTTGGCTTTGATTCTGGCAGCTTTAGAGCTGCTGCAGAGGTGAGAATTCTGTGGGGGAAAAAGGCCTGCCTGTGGTTTGCTCAGCTCTGCAGGAAGTACAAACCACAAAGGGAGCCCAAGCAGTGGCTCTGTGAGGGCCTTTGATGGTTTTCAGAGCAGGGCTGGCTGGAAACATCCCCTGCAGGGGCAGCTGTGAGGGAACCAGTCCAGAAATGCAGCAATTGATCATTTTGTCCCTCTCCCCAAGGGACTGAGAGAGCCCCAGCACTACTGCAAATCCCACACCAATCTGCTCAACAACCTGACCTGGACCCTCCTCCTCCTCCCTGCCTTGCCGTGGATGGACAGTGGCCGGATGCCCCGCACCCACCACAGCTGCTCTCTCACTGCCCTCCACACCTGCATGGGGGGAGAAAATTGAGCAAAGGCTTCCTGGGTTGAGACAAGGACCAGGAGAAATCACTCATCAAATCCTGTCACGGGTAAAACTGCTTATGATTTAGACATATGAATTGAATTTATTGATGACAAAATCAGAGCAGGATAATTCAAATAAACCCTTCCATACACCTTCCCCCGGTTATGAATAACTATGTAGTAATTGGCTTTCTCTATTATATTGATTTTTCAAATTATTTTAATATAATACATTTTTTAATCAGTTTTTAACTGCTTTTGATAGACTACAAATTGTCAGCCTCTTTACCCTAAAAGTGACTAAGTGACAATGGTGAGAATAACTCAGATAATTTTGTGAACTAGCTAATGTTGATGTAACGTACTGGTGGACTATCTCATCTGTATGAGAAGAACACATTGAAAAGAAGCAAGTGAAAAAACATCAAAAGAAAGAATACAAAGAGGAATTTACCACTGACGCTTCGGACTGTCAAACCACAGAACAGGGGGGCCTTGTGAGGACATAAAATATATAATCTGCAGTATCATGTTTACTTTATGAAAACGAATCAAGGGTCAAACCAAGCAAAAGAATTCCCAGACCACGTGAACTGGAAAGAATGTTTGAATATGTTATACATACCCTCCTGAGTATTTATTTCACCAATACAATGAAAATGTATGTATGAAGAATTGTTCTAATTATCCGTGTGCCTCTGGCAATTGCCAAGCACCCAGCAGGCTGTTTACTGTCCCTTTTATCCCTTATTAAACATTTACAAATTTTAAAGAGTGAGCCTTGTTTCTCACACAGTTTGACCAAAAAACTGCATTTTGGGTACAATAAGAGGGAAAAACGTTTTGTGCTCCCCCAGCACTGGAAGGGGGAAGGAGGGGCCCCATGGGGTGTTGTGAAGAGGAAGAAGAGACCCCTGAGGGGAATCGATGCCCCCCAGTGCCCCCAGTGTCACAGCATGTCATTGCAGTCACGGGGGTCCCACTGTCCCTCGTGGGGTCCCGACAGCTCCGTGTTGGTCACCTGTGGATCTCGAGGAGGGGCAGGGCTGGGAGACACCTGTGGGGGCCCTGACAGTGACACCAGTTCTGGGGACCTGGGTAAGGGGGTGACACTCGTGGGTGACGTGTCCTGGTCTCCCCCTGTACTCACCCTCTGCCCCCTCAGTGCCCATGATGTGGGTGTTGAGCACAGCCCCCTCCTGCGGGGAGGTCCGGGGGGGGTGGAGGGGGTGGTCTGGGTGGTGTCTGGGGAGGGGAAAAGGCGGAGTCCCAGCCTGAGCCCCCCACTCACCTGCCCTGGAAATTCCTAGTGGCTGCAAGGGAAAGGGGAGGGGGTGACCGAGGGGACCCCAGGACCCCTGAATCTTCCTGGGACCTCAGCAGCTCCAACCACCCATGGGAGCCCAAATCCCCACTGGACCCCAATTCCCACTGGATCCCTGGTCTCTGCCCCCACTGTGGGGGATTCTCCTCACTCCAGGACTCCCTATCCCCCTCAATTGACACCCACCCCTGCGGTGCCACCAGTGACAGCCCCCGATGACAGCAGGAGGAGGAACAGGAGGGTCCTCCCGACATTCACAGCCACTGCTGGGGACAGAGGGGGACACATCAGGATCACCCTGAACTGTTGCGGTGTGTTGCAATGTCCTGTTTTAAACTTCCGGTCCCTTCCCAGATGTGCCTATGCCTTCTCCCTTCCCCCTCGCCCCTTGCTGAGTGTGCCCTGTCAATCAGGCTAACATACCAGCAAGGCGTCGTATGATTGGTCCCTCAGGCCTGGGGCACATTGGCCTGTATAGGTGTCCCTAGTCCCTTGAGACCCTGCCCCTTCACCTGGTTGGTGGCTCACCTGTCCCCTCCCCTTCCCCTGCCCTGAGCTTAAAAGATTAATGAGACCATGCGGCCTCTATTCTGTTGGAGGAATTGCCCCGGCTCAGACCTCTGTACCCGTGGAATAAACATCTGGATATAACCCTCCAGCAGAATCCACTCCTTCCTTCTCTTCACCATCGCCAGAAGCTCTCTCTCCTGAGGTAAACGGAGTCCTGACAAGCCTGGACTTGCGCCTGTGCCCCGCTGCACTCTCCAGCAGTCAAGGTATCTCTGGGGTAAAACACCACAGTGCTGCCTTTGGCCCAGCAGCGAGGGTCAGAACTGGCCCAGGCACCATCTACCTGGTTATATTGGGATTCTTATTCTAATACTGAACCCCAAGGGTCCTGAACCTCCCAGCAACCCCGTGTGACCCCACCTGTGACCCAGGGTGAGCCAGGTGTCACCTCCAGGGCCAGCTCAGGGCTGAGTGCCCGGAACACGCGGTGCCTGTCCTGTCCCAGCTGGTTGGTGGCCACGCACTGGTAGGTGCCCGAATGTCCCACATCGATGGCCCTGAGCTCCATGAGGGGACCCTGGGCCACCTCCTGCCCATCGTACAGCCAGGTGAAGGTGACAGTGGCTGAGCCCACCTGCACTGAACAGCGCAGGGTCACAGGGTCACCTGCACGCACCTGGTGTGACAGTGGAGCGGGTGTGATGGTGGCATTGTCCACAGGCACTGTGGGGACAGAGATAGGGCTGAGAGCACAGGGAGGGGCTGGCAGCCAGTGTGGGGGGATAGGGATGGGAGGGGATGGGTGTGGTGTTATGGGGGTTGTCAGGGATGGCGTCACACCACAGAGGGGTGAGGGGACACAGGGCAGAGGTGCGGGGAGCCAGGGCAGGTGTCTGGGGGACATGGAGGTCCCCAGGGACTGCATCCGAGGAGGCTGTGGGGGCTTCCCGTGCCAATCCCCACACTCACTGCACACCGTGAAGCAGAGCAGGGCACTGCTCTTCTGCACAGCCCCCCTCAGAGCGTACCTGGCAGCTGTAATTCCCCGAGTGGGAGACCCCCATGGCGGGCACCAGCAGCTGCGGGGACCCCTGTGGCCACCCCATCACCTGCCCGTCCCGGTAGAACACGTGCAGGAGGGGGGCTCGGGGCCGCAGGGGGCTGGGGGTGCTGAGGCAGCTGAGAGTCAGGGTAGACCCCACGGTGGGCTCAGGGGAACCCTCCAGGACTGGCACCGAGAAGAGCTCTGGGAAGGAGAGGGCAGGTGAGGACTGTGACTCTGAGTCCACTGGGAAGTGGCTTTGGGGTGTCAGGAGATTGGAGTTCCATCCATGGGGGTGCTCACTGTGCACTGTCACTGTCACTGCTGCTGACCATGAAAGAATGGACCTCCCCAAGCCCTTGCTGCTGTAGCTGCCACTGTGGTTCAGCTGCAGAGGGGACAGGGACAGCTCAGTCCCATTTATGGGCCCCCCCAGATCCTTCTCATCCTGGTAAAATCGCACCCTGGTGACCGTGTTTTTCAACCAGCCCCGGCAGTGCAGTGTCACCATGTCTCCCTCCAGCAACGCCTGTGCTGGCACCTGCAGCACCAGATCATCTGTGTGACAGGAGGGTGCCATCTCACTGAAGGGCTCGAGACAGGTCCTAGTTGGGTCCCCATGGCACCGGGGACATGTGGGTGCACTGGGATGCACTGGGATGCCCCCTGTGCTGGGCACAGGCTCTCGCCACACAAGAGGTGTGAGGCCACCTAGACAGTGGAGCCCATCCAGACCTGTCGGAGGCCACCCTGACTTGTTGAGATTTATGAATCTCAACAGATTCCCTCTCACCATTTGAGACTGTCACGGGGGGGCTGACCACAGTGCCAGGTCTGTCACATGTGCAGGTGCCTCCCTCGGTGACAGCGAGGCAGTTCTGTCCCTCCTGCTGCCAGCGCTGTCCGTCCTTGTACCAGGTAGTGGAACCAGCAGTCCCCGAGCCCTGACAGGTCAGTGTCACCCAGTCCCACAGCACTGCCAGGCTCCAGGGGGGCTCCACCAGGAGCTGGGTGATCTGGGCACCTGTGGGTGACAGGGGACACCATCCTGCCAGGGCCAGTGTGGGGGTGGGGACAGCAAGGTGGGACCATGACATCCCCTGAGGACTCACCATGGAAGCCAAGGGTCAGGGTTGGAAGGGAGAAGGGACAGGGCTGGGTGGAGCTGGTTCTGGAAGGACAGCAGCACCTGGAGTAGAGGGTGTGGTGGCTGTCCCCAAACTGTCCCTGTGGGGACAGCACTTCTTGTAGGAAAGTGTGTCTGGGTGGTGCTCAAAAGATTTGGAGAGGCAGGAGGACATGCTTGTGTCACAGCCACCTGTGCACCACATCCCTGTGGCACAGACACCTTGGGAACAGGGACACTGAGGCCACCCTGGGCTGTGGCAGAACATGGGGACACTGTGGACTCCCCGGGCATGAGGACACCACAGACACAGCCCATGCTGGCCCAGGTCACCCCCACCAGCTCATGATCCCATCCCCATGGCCACATCCTCACTGTTCTTGTCCCCTCCAGTCCCTGCATCCCAGTTCCCTTGTCCCTATGCCCAGAGCTCCCTGAGCCCAAAGGGGCCAGTCCCCAAATTCCTGTCCCCACAACCCCATCCCTGAATTCCTGCCCCTGTTCCAGTGTCCAAAGCCACCCTACATCCACAGTCCCACCAAGGTCCACGATGGGTTACATGGACTGGCATTATTGGCATTTGGGACCTCAGGGGACCCCACAGCCCCCCTGTGCCCCCTCCCCTCCCCATCCCTGGGGTGTCAGGCCAGTGCCCGGGGCACTCACCCCACAGGAGCAGCGCCACCTTCCCGCCATCCCGGTGTCCCCAGCCATGTGCACTGGCTGTCACTCGCTGCTGCTCCCCTGGCTGGTGGCTCTTTGGATGAAGGAGAAGGAAGCGAGGTCACATCTGTCCCCATGTGTAGGTGGCCCTTGGTGGGGGCAGGGTGGCCACACGCTGGGCACAGGCTGGGGACAAGGCTGCATAGTCTGGGGACATGGTGGCGATGGTGTTGACAGGAGTAGGCAATTCAGGGGATGTGGGGAACCAAGAATGGGTGTCCAGGAGAATGGGGGTCAAGGGGAATTGGGGTCTCCATACCTGTGAGGATTCAGGGATAGGGGTGCTATGGGAACATGCCCCCCGAGGGATTTGGGGTCATGGAATGTGGGTCCCAAGTTTGGGGGTGCAGGGGAGAAAAGGGGACCCTTGGGAATAGGGGTTCTGAGGGAAGAAGCAGCCCATGGTATGGGATCAAGGCAATGGTGGTGATGGGCAATGGCAGTCCTGGGATGGGGGTCCCCAAGGAGGAGAGACCAAGGCAATGGGGGTCCCATGGTTGGGTTCCCATGGGAATGGGGGTGCCAGGGAGGGGCAGTGGCTGTGTGGGCATGGGGGTCACAGCTCCTTTCCAGGGTGCCTCAGACTTTGGGGTGACTCAGAGCCCAGCAAAGCCCTATCCCTTAAGCACTCAAGGGCAGTCCTGGGAATCTCTGTGTCCCTGCCCCACACACCCCTGGGTCAGGTCCCCCCATTTCCTGCCTCAGCAACCCCAGGCAACACTTGAAGACCAATTGGTTCAGACCAAAGCCATAGAAAAAATCCAAAAATCTTTCCCACACCATTATTTTCCCAATATGTAAAAACTCAGTGAAAACACAACTGTCAAGGTATAAATGCTCTGCTTTATAGAATCCATTGCTTTCCCACTAAGCCACTCACAAACAAAACCACAAACAAATCACAATGAAATGAGAGTTTTCAGTACCCTTTAGGAGCCCATTGGTACATCCCACAGCAGCGTTTGCTTGTGGATAACACAGAGTGGGGAATCTCCCTGAGTGTCCAACAGCTCCATGGGATTGTTCCCTGCCTGCTGGGTAGCAACCCAGGCCTGAAGGAAGCCTTTTCTTGGGCCATCTTTAGGAACTCTCCCCATTTTGTTCATTCCCACCCTGAAACTTGACTCACTGCCCATGGAGGAAGGGGAGAAGCTCTGTCCATCCCTGGGACAGTGCACAGGAATCTGTGGAAATGTCCCTGAGTGCCTTAGGGTCTGATTCCCTGGTAAATCCACTCCAGCACTGCCTGCTGCTGCTGTGACACCCCTGTTCCTCAGACCCTCATGTGCAGCCCTTGCTCAATATTTCCACACTTTCCCCTCTCTTCTGCTGTGCACATCCAGATCACAAACATTCTTTCCATGAGGTTCCAAAGGGCTGCAAGTTTTGTTCAAGAAGGAGGGTCCAGGTCAGATTGTTGAACAGATTGTTGTTATCTTTGCACTAGTTCTGGGGCTCTTTCAGTTTCTTGGGCAAAGGGACAAAATAATCAATTGCTGCATTTCTGGACTAGTTCCCTCTCACGTGCCCCTGCAGGGGTTTTTCCAGTCAGCCCTGCTCTGAAAACCATCAAAGGCCCTCACAAGGACACTGCTTGGACTCTCTTTGGGGTTTTGTGCTTCTTGCAGGGCTGAGCAAACCACAGCTCAGCTCATCCTGTGGGGGGGCCTTTTTCCACCCACAGAATTCTCACTTCTGCAGCAGCTCTAAAGCTGCCAGAATCAAACCCAAGGGGGGCAGGGGGACCCTCAGGTGCTGGCTGCCACCTGGGGCTGGGCAGAGCAGGGCTGGGCAATGGCCATCCCTGTGCAGTGGGGCTGGGCCATGGCTGGGCCCCACCCTTGCATTGGCAGGAGTCCCCAGGATGTGCCACCCCTGGGACAGGCACCCAGCCAGGAATGTGCAGGGACATTTCTGGAACTGCCACCCCCTGGGACAGGAACCCCCATGCTGGGATGTGTCACCCCCTGGGACAGGATCCCCCAGCTGAACTCCAGAGGAGAGACCTTAGAGGACTGTAGCCCCCTGTATGTGCCCCCCTAGAAACAGAGAATGCCCCCTTTTCCCATCTGACCGTCAGCACAAATGGCCTCTTCCCTCTCCTCCAGGACAAATAAAGTGAAAGTGTTGAGCAGGCACAGCCCAGCAACTCTGTCCCCCAAAGCCTCCTCACCCTTCCCTGCACTCCCTGCTCCCCATTTGCCCCCTCCCCTGGGTCCCCCAAACCATTCCCTGCTCAGGTGCACCCCAGGATGTCTGATCCAGGAACCGGGAGTGAGGGGATATGGCAAAAAGTAAGAATTAGGAAAATAAGAGAAATAAAGAGAGGAAAATGTCAGGGGCAGGTGAGGACACAGAAGCAGAGGTACCCAGGACCCCTATGCCATGCCTGGCCAGGAAACGAACACCCCAGGGGTGATTATGTGGAGCCTCGCCTCACCCCAAAATCTGAGGCACCCAGGGAAGGAGCTGTGACCCCCATGCCCCACCATGCACTGCCAAACCCTGGCACCCCCATTCCTCTGGGACCCCAACCTTGGAACCCAATTTGCTTCTGCCACCCCTTCCCTGAGACCCCCATCCCTGGACAGCAATTCCCCAGGATCTCCAACCCCAAGGAACACCATCCAAGTAATTCCAGTCCCTGGTACACCCCTGCCCTTGGGGACCTTGATTCCCCCCAGTACCACCATTCTCACAGGGTCCCCCTTTCCCCTGGCACCCCCATTTCATGATCACAAATCCCAGGAGGCCACATTGTTCTGGGACCCTCCTCCCCAAGTCTGAGTCTACCCAACCCTTGGGACACCCATTTACCTGGGACCCCATCCCTGGGCACCCCATTCTCCTGGACACTCATCCCTGGCTCCCTACACAGCCTTAGACTCCAAACTGTTGCAACATCATGTCCCCACCATGTCCCACCATCCCCCACCATGTCCCCAGACTATGCAGCCTTGTCTCCAGCCTGTCCCCAGCTTGTAGCCACCCTGCCCCCACCAAGGGCCACCTACGCGTGGGGACAGACGTGACCTCGCTTCCTTCCCCTTCATCCGAAGAGCCGCCAGCCAGGGGAGCGGTGGCCACAGCAGCGAGTGACAGCCAGTGCACATGGCTGGGGACACCGGGATGGCCGGGAAGGTGGCACTGCTCCTGTGGGGTGAGTGCCCTGGGCACGGGCCTGACACCCTGGGGATGGGCCCTGGTGAGGCAGAGACTGGTGGGGAGGGGGCACAGGGGGACTGTGAGGTCCCCTGAGGTCACCAATGGCAGCAGAGGCAGAGCAGGGCATGGAGATCAGTATGACCAGAGATTTAGGGTGGCTTTAGGGACAGAAATAGGGGAACTGGGATGTGGAGACAGGAAGAGGGGGATAGAGATGTGGGGACAAGGATGTGGCAGAAGGAGCCTTGGGGCTTGGGGACTGTGGGGATAGGGACAGGGGAACAGGGATACTGGGACATGGAATGGGGCCACATAACATGGAGATGTCACCTGGCCATGGGGAAAGGTCCCATTGGAATTGGGATCATGGGCACAGGACCATGGGACTTGACCGTGGGGACAGGTGCTGTAGGGCTGGTGGAGGTTGGCAGTGCAAACATAGGGTGTCCACAGTGTCCCCATGATCCTCACCCAGCCCTGTCCCTTCTCCCTTCCAGCCCAGATCCTCGGCCTCGCTGGTGAGTCCTCGGAGGATGCCAGGTCCCCACCGCATTGTCCCCAACCCCGCACTGGCCCTGGCAGGCTGGTGTCCGCTGTCACTCGCAGGTGCCCAGACCACCCAGCTCCTGGTGGAGCCCCCCTGGAGGCTGGCGGTGCTGTGGGACCGGGTGACACTGACCTACCAGGGCTCGGGCACTGCTGGTGACACCACCTGGTACAAGGATGGGCAGCACTGGTGGCAGGAGGGAGGCAACAACTTCACTGTCACTGAGAGAAGCACCTACACGTGTGAGAGACCTGGAAGTGGGTGCAGCCCGCCCGTGAACGTCTCAGACGGTGAGGGTGGTTTGTGTCCCCAGCTTGGCACCCACGGGAACCCCAAGGATGCTGGATGAGCTCTACTCCATGGGTCACCCTCTGGTGTGACCAGAGACTGTCCCTATACAGGGGGGCATCCCAGAGCATCCCACTATGGGGGGACCCTCGTGTTGAAATTGGGGAAACCTGGTGTGCTGACTTTGACCCAATATGGGGGTCCTGATGACATCAGGACCCTCCAGACCCCTGTGATGTGACGGCACCCCTCTGCCCTCCAGACCAACTGGTGCTGCAGGTGCCGGCGCGGGCACTGCTGGAGGGGGAAACGCTGACACTGCGCTGCCGGTACAGGTGGGAGAAGTCGGTTGATTCGGTGTTCTTCTACCGCAAGGAGACAGAACTGGGGAGGCTCTACAATGGGACCGAGCTGTCCCTGTCCCCTCTGCAGCTGAACCACAGGGGCCGCTACAACTGCAAGGCCTGGGTATCACAGGGATGGGAGGAGTCAGTGCCGGTGACAGTGACAGTGCACGGTGAGCACCTCACAGCCGCCACCCTGACAGCCCCATAGCGCCTTGCCAGGGATTCGGGGTCACCGTTTCCAAAGCCCCCCATCTCCTACCCTGAGTTTTTCCGGGGACCAGTGCTGGAGGTTCCCCCCTGAGCCCACCTAGGGGTCCCCCCTCACTCTCAACTGCCTCAGCACCCCCAGCCCCCTGCGGCCCCAAGCCCCCCTCCTGCGGCCCCGAGCCCCCCTCCTGCGGCCCTGAGCCCCCCTCCTGCACGTGTTCTATCGGGATGAGCGGGTGGTGGGGGGCCCTCAGGGGTCCCTGCAGCTGCTGGTGCCCGTCGTGGGTGTCTCCCACTCAGGGAATTACAGCTGCCAGGTGCGCTCCGAGGGGAGGGCCGTGTGGAAGGGCAGTGCCCGGCTCTGCTTCACGGTGCACAGTGAGTGTGGGGATGGGCACGGGGAGCCCTCATAGCCTCCTCTAGTCTCGTTTTCTGGGCATCTCCATGTCCCTCGTACACCATGCTTGTGTCCCCCGTCTCTGCCCTGTGTCCCCTCACCCCTCTGTGGTGTGACCCCATCCACAACATCCCCCATCACACCCACCCCCCTTGTCCCTATCCCCCCAAACCAGCTGCCGGCCCCTCCCTGTGCTCTCAGCCCAGTGTCTGTCCCCACAGTGCCCGTGGCCAATACCATCATCACCCTTGGCACCCTATCACACCAGGTGCGTGCAGGTGACCCTGCGCTGCTTGGTTCAGGTGGGCTCAGCCCCTGTCACCTTCACCTGGCTGCACAATGGGCAGGAGGTGGCCCAGGGTCCCCTCCTGGACCTCAGGGCAGTCGATGTGGGAAATTCGGGCACCTACCAGTGCGTGGCCACCAACCAGCTGGGACAGGACGGGCACCGTGTGTTCCGGGCATTCAGCCCAGAGTTGGCCCTGTTGGTGACACCATGGGGACACAGGGACACAGGTAAGGTCACACAGGGTCATTCGGGGTTGAAGGACCCTTGCGGTTCTGGGTGATCTTGATGTGTCCCCTCTGTTTCTTGCAGTGGCCACAGGTGTCGGTTGGGCCCTTTTCTTCCTGCTGCTGCTCGTGGGTGTCATTGTGGCCTGGCACCAGTGGCACCGTGTGGGTGGGTGACAATGGGGGAAGAGGGGGTCCTAGGGAGCTGTAGAGGTCCCCAGAGTGTGGGCATGATAGGGCAGCACCCATAGCCCCAGAATTGTCACTTTCCCTGGGGGTCCTGTGGGGTTTGGGGAGGTGCTGGAGGGTCCTGCAAGGATGTTGGGGGTTCTTTCAGAGGCTGTGGGGATGTTTGGAGCGTCTGTCCCTGCTGGGCTTTGAATTCTTGGGGCTGAGTTGGCCCAGGGCACTGGGGAGACTCATGAATTCTGGGGGGCTTTAGAGATGCTTGGGGGTGCTGAGGGGAATTGAGGGTCCCATAGGGGTTCAGGAATCTTGAGAGGGGTAGGGCCCTTGGACCCCTCAGTCACCCCTCTCTCTTTCCTTTGCAGCTGCCAGAAAGCAGCATGAAAGGTGAGTGGGGTTTTTCAACCATGAGTCCCCTTTTTCCCACATGACACAAGTCTCCATCGCCTTCCACACATTGTCTTTTTCCCCACAGGCCCCGCCCTGATCCCCCAGCCTACCCAGAGGAGGGAGAGGTTGTGTACACCCACGTTGTGAGCACCAAACATGTGCAGCGTGAGTACTGTGGATTGGGGGGACAGTGACAGTGGTGTCACCCCTTCCCCTTTGGTCCCCCCAACCATTCTGTCCTGCAGGGCCCTCAGGCATCACCGACCACCAGTAACCCTGGGTGACCTACGTGGAGCTGTGGGGACCCCAAGGGCAACCAAGAAATCCCAGTGACATCAATGAGGTTGTGCTGTGACACTGGAGGCAACTGGGGTGCACTGGGTGTCCCCACCCATGGGCACCCACTCGTGTGTGTGCTGCCACTAAAAACTGCCCCTCCCTGTGGAGGCACAAAGATCCCAAAGAGCTGAGAGAAGAAAAATTTCCTGCAACAGCAACGAGAGAGAATAAAACTAAAAGCTACAGCAACAGGGTCAGATTCCAAATTTTCACAAAAATATAAATTTCCTGGGGAAGTCCCCAAAAGGAACAAACCCTGGACACTCTCCCCTGCACAATTCCTCCACCAGAGGAACCTGCAACTTGCAACTTCCTTGCTCTGATGGCCAAAGCGGCCTTCAGGAGGCTCTGGATTCTCTTGTGACCTGTCCCAAATTCCTCCTCTGCCCTGTTGCCCCCATGAGGATGTAACAAATGCCCTGTGGGGGTTCCAGAGCCTCCCCCTTCTTCAGAGCAGGTCAGGATCCGGCCATGGCAAAGGGTGGGATGTCAGAGACAAGAAAACTTTGATGTCTGGAGACATTGTGGAACAGCTGTGTGTGGCAGGGATGGGTCAGACTTTGCTTTTGGCGAGACTGGGCCCTGTCTGTCCATCAGACTGTCAGCCATGGCACACTGGAGACAGTGTGAGGCTCTGCCAAAGCCAGCTCTTGAGTGGCCGGGTGACCAGAAGTGCCAGTTGGGGAGAGGGCCCTTGTTAGCCAAACTGGCTTAAAAGGTAGAGCATGAGGTTGCCAAGTCCCTGACCCTGTCTTTCTTGGGATGTCTGTCTCATCCCAGGAGCTGGCAACTCATTTAAATGAGAAATGTCTCCCAAGGAAAGTGGGAACTGTCCTGGAATGAAAAGAAGACCCATGCTAAAACTTTTATTAATTTCAAAAATGATGGGGCTTCCAGGCCAAAGTGTAGAAAAAGGAGTAACAGCTCTTTACTAGGAAATTTATAAACTATAACAGAACAAAAAACACAAACCCATAACTTTCCCTCCTGCTCAGCACTGTTGGTTTTTGTGGCAGTTATAACTGTGGCCAGCAGGGGGCGATGAAGGGAGCACTCCCGGCAAGCAGGGGGCGCTGCCAGGAGCCTGACCCTGTCTTGGGGTGTCTGTCCCCTCCACACTGGAACCCAGGAGTTGGCATCTCATTTAAATGAGAAATATCTTCCAAGGCATATGGGAATGTTCCTGGAATGAAAAGAAGACCCATGTCTAAAATTCTTTTTAATTTCCAAGATTTTGGGATTTCAGGCAGAAGTGTAGTAAAAGGAATAAGAGGGGGTTATGAGGAAAATTATGAAACAGAACAAACAACACAAACCCAGAACTTTCCCTCCCGCTCAGCACTGTAGGTTTTTGTGGCAGTTATAACCGCGGCCAGCAGGGGGCGCTGCAGGGAACCCTCCCGGCCAGCAGGGGGCTCCCCGGTCCAGCTCCATCCCCTCAGGGGCCATGGCGGCCAAGGACGGGAGGGAGGAGGGGAAATCGCTCCTTTTGCAAACTCACGGGCACCAATCGGTCCCGGCACCACCACCGGCAGCGGGCAGAAGCCGCCAAGGCAGCAGGTTGGATCCCAGTGCCCACTGGCAGCGTAGCAGCGTCCCGGGGCCAGGCACACACCCTGCACAACACCCGCGAGCCCTCTCCATGATCCGAATGGAAGGAATGCAGCACCTGACCCAGGCAGGTCTCGGGTCCACAGCAGCACCTCTGTTGGCTTTAAATCACAATTCCTGCAAACCCTCAGGCTTTCACTCAGGTGAGGAGGGCAAGGATGGAGCAGCTTTGGGGACACCTGGAATCCAGACAGGGTGGATTCAGCCCCACCACAGCTGTCGCCAGAGCCACAGATCGATATTTCCACACTCCACACTTTTCCCTCTCTTCTGGCAGCCATGGCCAGAACCCAAACATTCTTTTCAGGCCGTTCCCAAGGGCTGCATGGTTGAGACTGGAGGAAGGAGGGACCCCATCAAGTTTTGGAGCAGAGTGGTGGGATTTGCCAGGTTTTTGCTGCTATCTCAGACACTTGCTACAAGGGACAAAATTATAAATTGCTACATTTCCAGACTGGTTCCCTCTCAGCTGCCCCTGCAGGGGCCGTTTCCAGCCAGCCCTGCTCTGAAAACTATCAGACATCCTTGCAGAGCCACTGCTTGGGCACTCTTTTGGTTTTGTGCTTCTTTCATGGCTGAGCAAACCACAGGCAGGCTTTTTCCCCTCACAGAATTCTCATTTCTGCAGCAGCTCCACACACCCAGAGCCCCTTGGAATCTGTCTGGGGTGACCCCCAGGCCACAGGCACCTTGTGCAGACTGTGCTTGGCCCTTGGTCACTCAAAATTCTGAGGAATCCAGGGAAGAAGCTGTGAACCATGGGTCCACCCAGGAACTGCCTATAACTGGGACCTCCATTTCACCTTGAAATCTAATCATGGGACCCCCATTCCTTATGTCTCCCCATCTCTGCAACCCCTGTCCTAGTACTGACATTCCCTAGTACTGACATTGTCCAGGACCCTCATTCCCAAGGAACCCTCTCCTGTCCATTCCACCGCCTGACACCCCCCTTCCCGCAGGACCTTGATTCTCCCACGACCCCCTTTCCTACAGAAGCCCTCATTCCCCCAGCATCCCCATCCCATGAAACCAAATCCCTGGAGCCCACATTCCGCTGGGACTCCCATCCGTGAATTCCCAGCCCTGCGCACCCCCATTCCCATTACACCCCCAACCCTGATGATTCCCCATCTTCAGGACCCCGATTCCCAGGGACCCCATCCCTGGAACACCCCATTCCCCTGGACAGCCAGCCCTGGCTCCCAAAACCTTCTGAGACCCTCCCTCCTGGGAACCCCATGTCCCACTGTGTCACATCCAGCCTTGTCCCCACCCTGCCCACAGCCTGTGCCCAGCTTGTGGCCACCCTGCCCCCACCAGGTGCCACCTACGCATGAGGATGAGACCTCACCTTGCTTCCTTCCCCTTTGGCCAAAGAGCCACCACCCAGGGGACAGCCACCCCTGGCAGCGAGTGACAGCCAGTGCACATGGCTGGGGACACCAGGATGGCCGGGAAGGTGGCACTGCTCCTGTGGGGTGAGTGCCCTGGGCACGGGCCTGACACCCTGGGGAAATGGACGGGGCGGGGCATAGGGGGGCTGCAGAATCACCTGAGGTTCCCCAATGCCAGCAGTGCCAGTCCATGTTACACACAGTGGACCTGGGTGGAACTGGGGATGTAGGGTGGCTTTGGGGACAGGAACAGGGGGCAGGAATTCAGGGAATGGAGATGTGGGGACAGGAATGTGGGGGGTGGCACCTTTGGGCTCAGGTAGCTCTGGGGATAGGGACAAGGGAACTGGGATGCAGGGACAGAAGGGGACAAGAACTGTGAGGATGCAGCCATGGGGATGGGATCATGGGGATGGGATCATGAGCTGGTGGGGGTGACCTGTGTCCATGGTGTCTTCATGCCCAGGGTGTCCACAGTGTCCCCATGTTCTGCCTCAGCCCACGGTGGCCTCGGTGTTCCTGTTCCCAAGGTGTCTGTGCCACATGGATGTGGTGCATGGGTGGCTATGACACAGACATGTCCCTCAGCCTCTCCAAATGTTATGGGGACCACCAGACACACTTTCTCAAAAGAAATGCTGTCCCC
>NW_026992714.1:0-36390 GCF_028769735.1 Zonotrichia leucophrys gambelii
TATCTATTAGAAATCTGACCTCTTTATGCCCTAACTGTATATTTACAACAGGTTCCTTAACTTGTTCTCCCAGTTCTACGTCTAGTCAACTGGTATACTCCCCCAGGACCATCTCCTTGGTAGCCTGCTGGAACTGATTGCCCTGGTCAAACTGGTTATTCAAACTTGGGCAATTTCACTTCCAATGTCCCACCCCCTTGCAATATGCACATTGATTCAGGCTTAACCCCTGGGTAACTGGTCTCCTTCGCCGACCATTCCTGTTACGCCCCCTGAAATTTGGGTTCCCTCTCCCCTGCATTACTGCCAAAAGATTCTGCTGCTGCCTTTTACTAGCTTCTTTTTCCCGATTGTTATATACCTTCCAAGAAACCTCGAATAACTTATCCAAATTCCTTAATTCTTCCCCTTCTAATTTTTGCAATTTTCTACGAATGTCATCCTGTGATTGACCCAAGAATATGAGAGTGAGCTGAACCTTTGCTTGCTCTGTATCCATTTGGAGGTCTGTATATTTCCTTGCTACCTCCTTAAGCCTCTCCAAAAACGCAGTGGGAGATTCTTTCTTTTCCTGTTGAACCTCATATAGTTTGGACCAATTTATAGTTTTGGGCACAGCATTCTGAACTCCTATTTGAATCCACTCTTGGTATTTCCGTAATCTCCTCATATCGCACAATACATTAGGGTCCCAATTTGGATCCTCAATTGGGAGATTCACATCTAAATTCCCTGTTACCAGCCCATTTGTAATATCTTCTCTTGCCCTCTCTTTGGGTGCCTTAAGTACCATTTCTTTTTCAGTAGAATCCATCAGAGTATCTAATATTACTTGTATGTCATCCCAGTCAGGATTTTGAGTTTTCATAACCATTTTTACTACTTGTGCCACTTTATCAGGATTTTCTCTATAAGTTCCGGCTGACTGTTTCCAAATAACTAAGTCTGCCGGGGAAAAAGGCACTTTTACAAATACTGGCCCTTCCACTCCGACACCTTGTCGCAAGAGGGCAATCACAGTCCGTTTTTGTTTCCTTATGCCATCTCTATGCACAACTGGAGCAAGCTTTGCCCGACCCCGGGTTCTATGGGCTATTGGGGTCACTGATTCATTACCATTGCTATCTTTTTCACTCGCATACCTCTTTCTCCTTTCTATCACAGTTAGGTTTTGTTCATCTTCTGAGGAAGAGGGATCGAGTGATGATGGGAGAGGAGGATAAAGAGGGAAAGGTGTACTAGATGAGACAGGTTCAGGGGTAGGTGGGTGAGGAGTAGGTAGTGGGATAGGGACAGATGAATCAGGTGGGATAGGGTTAGGTTCTCTTGTTCCTATTGGAGTTACGTGTCAATCAATATCTGTATAATTTTCCCTACTCAAGCTTTCTCTTAATGCCAGGTGTTCTAAACAACGTTCCTCACAAACCCCACACTGTGCAGATGTTTTAACCATTAATAATCCACATTCATCCTGCCATTCTGGCTTTCCCCGTAAGTAAAAAACCAGATCAACATATGGGACTTCATCCCATTTTCCTTCTTGTTTACAAAACTACATTAACCACGAAATAGTGTTATATTGCAGAGTACCGTATTTTGGCCATTTTTCACCATTCTCCAAAGCATATTCTGGCCACCATGAATTACAATAATCAATCAACTTAGTTTTATGTAATCCTTCCCCAAAGTTACCTTGTTTCCAATGTGCTAATAAGCACCCCAAAGGAGAATTTTGCGGGATAGGGGTGTTACTGCCCAAAATCCCTTTAAGTTTCTCTATTTCAAAAATACCACAAATGCTGAACCTGCAATGCTTTCACGATTGTCTTACGGAACGGCACCTAGGCTTACACCAACAGGAATTCCTTTAGCCCAGCCAAGCATAGATTTCGCTGCGTCTTATTGGCAGGCATCCAAACCAAAGTAAAAAGCACCTTACCTTTCTCCCGGAGATGTTTGTGAGCGGCGGAAGCGGTCACGGCCGATGGGCTCCCTTAGAATCCCTCAGTGCCGGCTGGAGCGTGATCGAGTCGCGAACTCGCTCAGCAGCACTCACAAGTGTCCCTTCTGGGTTCGCCAAAATGTTACCGTTCAAAAACACATAATCACGGGGGATTATATGCGGTGCTTTTTATTAAGAGCTCTGGGAATCGGGGTATATTCAACCCAAATCTGACTCCAACCATACATCTGAAATGATCATGTTTTGTACTCTATCGTTACATAACTTTCATGTTAATTATTAAACTTATATTGTTCTATTGTATACATAAATTTAGCCCCTCTCTGATTTTCCAACAGAGTTTCTCACTATTCTTCTTATGGTTATATAATATTACATTTAATTACTAAACAATCATCACATCTAACAATTATATAATTTATCATACTGCTTACGCAGATGCAGTTGACTGGGAAAGCACAAAGCCTAACATTTTAGATTCTATCTTTAACTTTTTCCAGGGTTCCACTATCACCCATGCCACGACTAGGAAATGTGACGAAGAGAGCGCGGTCAGATGCACCCCCTTCCTTAGGATTTTGTCATTTTTTGCACAGCACAAAAGGCAAATCCAGAGGTGTCCAACTCAGGGCTTCCTCAGCCTTCTGGAGAACATCTTGCCTTCACCAGCCCAACATTTTGGAGAGGTTTTCCCGCACATATGGAGGCTTGCTGGCAGCACATTCCTTCAGCTGGGTGCCCATCACCTTGCAGAGAGCAGAGGCGAGCTTGGTGGCCACGGTGCGGACGTTGGCGCTCCACACAGGCAGCGCCTTGTTCCCCAGGCAGGACCAGAGCACGGGCAGGGCGTCGCGCTGGGCGACTTCAGGGCTCCTGGCATGAACCCCCTGCACAAGCACTGCCGGGACAGAGACACAGCTCCTTACCCACCAGCCTCACTGCAAACAAGGATCTGCCTCTGCTTCTGCTTCTTGCCAGCCTCTCTGGCCAAGAGCAGCAAAATAGCACCCAGAGCCCCTTGGTCCAGAAACGGGAAAAGCAGCTGATCATCCTGGAAACAGAACCACCAATCCCTCAGCACTAATTGCTCCAACCAGAGCCCTTGTCCTTGTGGCAGACTTCCTACCTTTACTAAATTATTTCACAATCTCTGCATGAACAATGAATGAAATGTCCAATTGCCTTTGATTTCCATTAAGAAGTTGTCTAAACCCACACTGAAGATTTGGAAATGCACCATAGAGAGGAAATGGAGAGATTTCTAATAAAAGGGATGATTCAAGTTTTGTAACTTTGATGTCAAGTGGCAGATGCCTAATCTGGCTCTTCCCTGTGCTCAGTGGCACACAGCAAAGGGCAGGATTAGAACACACCTCAAAACTCCAGCCCACCAGAGATGGCTGCTGCCTGACAGCTGGATGAGAAACATCAGTGACCAGCTGGTGTCTTTGGCAGAATGCTTTTGGGGCTTCCAACAAAGAGCTGTTTCAAACCTCAGGGCATCTCTAGAGAATTACCCAGACCCCATTGCCTTGGCATTTGGGCATCTCCACATTTTAATGCCACTTCCCCTCCCAAAGTTAATGGCATTTTTTCTTATAAGGTCCACTCAAATAGGGGCATAGAGAAAGAAAAATGCTACACAGGGGACTGAAATGTAACCAAAACACGAGTGTTTTCTCATATTGCCCCTGGAATCTCTCTGCCCATTTTCTGAACTGAACTGTGTCAAACACGGACAAATGTTTACTAGCAACAGGCTCCTTGCAACAGGCAGATTTGGCTAAGAGATGAAAACCTGAAATGCTCTGGAGACCATTCTTATTTTCTGATCAGACAAAATGTTATTTAGCAGCAATTTAATATTCTGTGGTGGAAGAGATTTCATTTTCTCTATGCTGTTAATCCACCAGCAGACATCAACATTGAAAGAGCTCCTGCAAGTACCCAAAACCAATTATACTAAGCAAGAAAGGGTTATGGTACCCATTTTAAAATGGAAATTCATTTGAATTTAAGTGCAATTAAAGACATCAGTGACTACTGAATGTGAGGAACTGCTGTCTGGTCCTGCTAAATCTAAGAGAGAACATCTGCTTTTTCTAAAGTAGTCCTAATTTATGGTTGATTCCTTTATTTGAAAAAGAGATCAAAAGAAGTGCTAAATTAAATGCTCTATTGCTGGAGATCTATATTTTTCAAATGCTCTTTAAAGGGCCTTTGACATTCCCAATCGCTGAACATGCCCTTTTGAGATTCCTAATGAAGACACAAAGTGTATTAAACCTTGCATTTAAAGATGTTGGCATAATTAGCAGTGGATTTAGCCCCAGTTAAAGCAAGGCTATCAATCGTCTTCTCTGCTATATATTGGGATTATCCTTTTTCCATTCCTTGGCTATTGCTCCTCTGAGGAATCAATTATCAGCTGCATTTGTAGCATTTTGGACAGCGCTGACACAGGCAGACACTGTTTGCACACCCTGAAAGGCTCAGTCCAAGGCCACTCTGACAGCACAGGCAGGGAGCCTCAGCACTCTGCTTCTGTCCCTGTGCCCCAGAGGTGCCTTGCACTAAACCTGTGCCTCTGATACCTCTGTTGAGTTCTGACCTAAGCTGTGACCCCCAGGCTCTGCACGGTTCAGCCTCAAAACTTTCCAAGAGGAAAACCAAGAATTCTGTGAGGACAAAACAAACTGATGCCCTGAAACAGCATTTGCCACCATTTCCCCTCAAAGACCACAGATATCCCTGAGCTCCCCAGAGAGGAGCCAGCTGGGGCATTTTTAGCCCTCCCTTTGCTGGAGGTGGTTCTGAGGTGCCCCAGTGAGAGCTCAGCCCCAGGCCCAGCACTGCCCCCATCTCAGGTGCTGCCCAGCTCTGCAGCAGCCAGGGAAAACCTGCCAAACCCACCTGCCTTGGCCATGGGGCAGCAGGGACAAGCTCAGCACCTCCTGGTTTGGAGGAGCTGCTCTGCTGTCTGCTCACAGGCATTCCCTGTAAATGCTCCCTGGGAAGAGCTCTGGGCTCAGAAGGGGAGGCCATACCTGTGATACGCTCAGTGACATCCAGCAGGGCTTGGCCACTCAGGTGATTCCATTGGTAGCTGAACTCTTTCAGCAGTGACACTTTATCTACAAGGGAAACACACTTTTCTGCTCAGTTTTCTCAGGTCATAGGAGAAAGGGCAGGGCCAACCCCATTTTAAAAAATCAAGCACAATTCTGCAGATGTTTGAATCCTATTCTTCTTTCCTTCCAGCATACTTGGCAGGGTTTTAAATTCCAAAAGAAAAGCTCTCCTTTCACATTTGTAAATCCAAACTTGTCTGCTGTAGCAGGAGCTGTGTTAAAACATTTCACATCAGGGACCTCAAGAGTTCAGTCACATGGAAGCAGTTAAAAGGTTTTGCATCCCAGAGCAAAAAGGAAGAGCCCCATACTTGGGTCACAGAAAGGCACTGAGCAAGTGTGAGAGTCTGTCCTAATTTTCCCTCATCTGCCTCACAATTGTCCTTGGGAGACCACTGAAGAGAAGACCCCCCCCTGTCTAGAATCTCTGGCTCTGAAGGAGAAAAGTCACACGCCACGGGCCCTGAGACCTGAAAGCTCAGTGTTAAGCTATTGTTTTCACAGGTGTGTTTGCTGTATGCTAAGAAGAGGGCACCATGCCCTGTTTGCTACAATAGCAGCTTTGGAAGCTGTCCCACCTCTCGGCCTGGCTGGACTTCTCCTGAGTTTTGGGTGGTCTCCCACAGAAGACCCTCACCTGTTTTACAAACACCGTGACAGATGGAGATGTGAGAAGCCTCTCCACCAAGGACTGAGACATGAAACTCCTAAAAGGCCCCTCTGCTCCTTCCAAGGACTGGGATTGAAACCTCCAGCCCGGGGGAGGTGTGTGGGGGAGGCAAGCTGACCAAAGCGAGATGTTTGCCTGCAGGTTGTGACCACTGGACCAAGAAAACAATGGCTCTCGCTTACTGCTGAGAACATGGACTACCTGTTACATCTATCAAGCTCATTTACTGCTGAGAACATAGACTACCTGTTACATCTGTTCCCTATTGTATCTGTTCCCCCCCCCCCCCCCCCAGTTTTCAGTAATAAAAATCTCTGAGTTAGCTAGAGCCTTTGAGATCTCCCCAGCGTAGCAGGCAGACCCTCGGCTGGACTGCACCAAAGGACTTCGTCTCTGCGTCGGTAGCTATTCCCCTCTCCCAATCTCTTTCTCTCTCTCTCTCTCTCTTTCTCTATCTTTTTCTCTCCCTTAATCCCTCTATTGCATTTTTGCTGCGGTTATTTCAATAAAACTGCATTTGATTTGATTATCACTGCAAACCCCCTTGCACCATGTTGGTTTTTGCACTCTGAGATCATTCCTACGAACCATCAGATCATCTGTCCACTAGGACGGACCCTGACATTGGATAGACATTTCTATGAGTTTTTTCAATGGGCAAAGTTCTTTGGGTTTTTCATGAATGTGCTCTTTGCCCTTGATATGTTCGTATGGGAATGCATGGAATCCATTCTCCAAGCCATTTTGAACCTTGGATTCGGGTACCCCCGCATTTATCCAGTGTTCAGGGCACTCTTCCCAGTTTTGAAACAGAGAGTGGCTGCCTTTCCCTGGATTGCTGACTGCAGGAGGCAAGCCTTATTCCCCCGAATCCTCACGGGAGAAGTTCCTTTTGGGGCAGATGATCTGCTGCTTCCCAGCCTCCCTGGCTCTCAGCAGAGGGGTGAAGTCTTGCCTGCAGCCGAAGAAGATTTTCCCCTGCATTTTCAGAGCTTGCTCAGATAGAGCCACTTTTTCCCCTCTCCGTTGCTCTCAGAGGAGGTTTGAGTGGGCTGAGCCACCCCTGGAAGCTCTGCAGGCATCGCCACGTCCAGCCTCTTGGACCCCGCATCGCTCAGACTTGGGGGTGCCCGAGGTCCCGCCTCCCGAGTTTGTGGGGCTTCCCCAACCCTCCCCACGGGTGCGGGCGCTTCCCCACGTGGCCTCTCCCGTGGCCCCGTCCCTCCTGCAGAGCCCGTGGGTGCAGCGGCCCCACCTGGGCCTGTGAGCTCAGAAACACTGCTTCCCGCGGCTGCACCGGTGTTGCAAGGCAACAGCGATCAGACACCGCTTCCGCCGCTTGCCGCAGCTGCCCCTGTGTTGCTAGGCGATGCACTCAGTGACAATGGCGGTCGCCGCCAGCTTGTGTCCGAGGCTGCGCCACCTGTGGATGCACCAAGAGCCGACCCCATGTGGGTCCCCGTAGACCCACTCGCGGTGGCCCTGCTTTCACCCTCAGCGCCGATGCCGGAGGTTGCAGTTGAGACCAGCAACCCAGTGCTGCCGCCGTCACCCCCCCTGCAGCTTGCTGTAACTGCAGTCTCTCTGGCCTCGCCGCCCCCACCAGCCGCCCCAGCAGTTCTGCCGCCTTCAGGGATTCCGTCCTCCAAGTCTGCGTCAGAGGCTGCCCTGGAACCAGAGGCATATCCGAGCTCAGACCGTCCCATGCCGTTTGCCCTTGCAACAGCGGCTTCAGCGGCCGGCCTCTCCTTCCGTGGAGGAGGCATGGCTCAACAGCTGAGTGCGGGTGCAGCCCGGCCGCCTTCTTTCAAGCTCAGTGTTCTTGGCGGGTTGGGGGGTGTTTGGTCGGTTGTTTCCCCTGGGGGGGTGCGAATCTCCCTGCCGTCCCTCGTGCGCCCCAGCCGCAAGGGAGAGGTGGGTCCTGAAAGTTCTGCCTTTGGTCCCCAGCCAAGAGGGGGTGGGGGTGGTACTGTGAGGCGGATGGGTAGAACACCATTTGCATTGCGGAGGCAGAGGGCATGGCAGAAAGCCATCATCGCTTGTTTTCTGTGGAGAACAAACATTCCCAGACCCGAGATGGAGATTCTCAGGACAGCTTCTGTCCCCCCACTGCCAGCATGCATCGGTGATTTTGGGGGAAAGAAAGCGTTTGGTCACTTGTTCTGCCATTGCACTGGCAGTGTGATGCTGGGCTGTGACAACACAGAGCCTGCCTCGCAGGCTGGACCTGGGCTGTTTGGCTCGGTTCCCTGGGCCAGGGCTACCGCCCGGCCGGTGGGGGGAAGGATGGAAAATAGGGAAAGGAGCCAAAAAGGGGGAAAAGGACCCCAAATAGGGGAAGAGTGACCCAAAATGGGGGGAGGACCCAAATGACAGAGAAAGGATCCAAAGCAGGGAGGAAAAGACACAAAATAGGGAGAAGAGACGCAAAAGACAGGGAAAGGACCCAAACCAGGGGGAAACATCTCAAAGGAGGGGGAAAGAACCCAAAATTAGAGGACAAAGGGTTTCACGGGAACGAAGCTCTTCCTGCAATTGGGGTACTCGCAGGGCTGCCCTTAGTGGTGGCTTTGTTGGTGGCTCTGGTCAAGTTAGAGCTCTGGGAGAAGCTTTTCCTACACTCAGAACACTCATAGGGCCTCTCCCCGGCTTGGATGCACCAGTGGCTGATGAGAGCAGCGTTCTGCTTGAAGCCCTCCCCGCAGTCACAGCAGTTGAAGGGCCTCTCATCTGTGTGAAGCTGCTGGTGCAGGAGGAGAAAGGAGCTGGTCTGAAACCTCTTCTTGCATTTAACACACTCATAGGGCCTCTCCCCAGTGTGGATCCTCTGGTGGCCAATCAGGTGGGACTTTGACATGAAGCTCTTCCCACACTGCCCACATTTGTAGGGCTGTTCCAGACCTGTGTGGACCTCCATGTGGCGGGTCAAGTGGCTTCTCCTCTGGTAGCTGTTCCCACATTCCCCACACTCAAAAGGCCATTCCCCAGTGTGGTTTCTCTGGTGGATGGTCAGTTCAGATCGCGTCCTGGAGCTTTTCCCACACTCTGCAAACTCATAGGGTCGTTCCTCCGTGTGGGTCCTCAGGTGGGCAGTCAGGGTGGAGTTCTGGGTGAAGCTCTTTCCAAACTCAGGACACTCGTAGGGCCTCTCCCTGCTGTGGACGCTCAGGTAGCAATGAGGCCAGAGTTGTACCTGAAGCCTTTTGCACAATGGTGGAAGCAGAAGGGCCTCTCGCCTTTGCGACTCTGCTGATGCCTGGCAAGATAGGAATTCATCTGAAACCTCTTCCTGCATTTATCACACTCGTAGAAACATTCTTCTGTGTGGATTCTCATGTGGCTTATCAGGGAGGATCTCAGGGAGAAGCTCTTCCCACATTCTGAGCACTTGTGGGACTCCTCCCCATCCTGGAAATACTCATGGACCCCCAGCTCTGAGCACCAGCTCCCTCCCTGGCCCAGGGTGGGCCTTTCCCCCTCAGATCCCCAAGATCGGCGTTTGCAGCCCCCTCCTCATATGGGATCTCTGGGTCTTTTCTTTCCAATTTGATTCCTGTGCTGTGGAGCTGCTCAAAACAGCCTCTTCCAAAAGGTTCTCCTGTGGGGATTTGACCTCCCTGGTCTCTGGCCTCAGCTCCTTGTCTGGGGAAGGAAGGACAAGGAGAGGATGGGATTTGCCTCCGTGCCACAGGGAAGGACAAGGAGATCCCCCTAGTGCGTCCCCAGCAGGACAGCTTTGGCAGCAGGGTTGTCCTGCAGCGGGGGGCCGTGCTGGGTTGGGAGATGGAGCAGGGGAGAGGGGGAAAGGGGCACTGACTTCCTCCTCACCTGCCTGGGGCTCCTGGGCCATCTTCTTCCTCACGGCCTCCTCCTTCTCCATCAGGCCAAGGTTTGGAAAAAGAAAATCCTGGTTTGGGGGAAAACAAGGGCTGAACGTGTTGGGTTTGATAGTCCGGCTGCCCAAGTGCAGCCGGAGAAGTCAGCGCCCCTTTCAGCCTCGAGGGGCCTGGAGCCCGCTCATCCCCAGCCTCCCACATCCCTCCAGGCAGAGAGTTTTTCTCCAAGCTCCGGGATCACCCCCCTGCGCTCTTCCCCACGCCAGGGCTCCCGAGCTCCCGTCGGCTCTCCTGGGCATCCCCCAGCCCGAGATCACCCCTGTGCCCGTCAGTACCAGGTGAACGTGAGGCTCTTCCCTACACGGGAAATTCACGGTTCGGGTTTGAGGTCCTGCTAGAGTCAAAGATCCCTTGCCCCATGAAAAAACCCTCCTGGAGACCCCCGATGGATCTGATGCAAGCTCCCCGTCCCCACTCACCTACGGCTTCTGGAGGGGGCAATGTAGCAGGAGCCGGGGGAGCTTCGGCCTGAGCAGTGGGGGAAGGCGGCAGGGAAACCAACGTGGTTCTGCTGCTCCTCTTCCTTCCGCTCCTCCTCTTACTCCTCGTCTGTTCCTCCTCTTCCCCCCACTTTTCTTTCACTCCTAGACCAGCCCAGGCAATGCTGACACCCAAAGGCAGCCGCGCTCTGCCCTGGGCGGGTTCCGAAACAGCACGGCAGTGAAACTGGGGAGTGAAACTGGGAGCATTGGGAAAGATCCTGAGAGCAGCGGGAAGGAATTGAGAGCGTTTTCCCTGCCAGTCCCTCTTTTACTGGGAGAACTGGGAGGGAACTGGGAGCAAACAGCACTCGGAGGCGGCTGCAGCCGGCGGCTAGTCGGGCCACGATGGAAGATGTGGTTATGAGAATAGGAGAGCGGTCGTGCGCTGGGATTGGTGGGCGGGAGCAGCGCGGGGTTTGCTCGGTTATGTGAGGGCCGGGGAGGCCGGAGTGATGGCGACAGCATCTGGTGAGAGGGGACAGGGAGCAGGAATGGGGACGGGAATGGGGACGGGGAAGAGGCATGGGAATGGGGACATGATCGGAAATGGCACCCGGAACTGGAATGGCACAGAGAATGGGGACAGGGACCGGGAATTGGAATATGGGTACAGGACATGGAATATTGAAATGGAAATATGGGAACAGAAGTGGGACCGTGAATAACAGAAGGGGAACAGAGACTTGGAATATGGGAGACGGATAGGGAATGAGATTCCGGCTGGGATGGGAGTGGAACGGTACCAGGGTGACACTAGAATGGGTGGGTGAGAGGGGGTGAAAGCAGGGAGAGGGGGATCCTGGACAGGGGACACTGGCAATCAGGACAAAGGGACACGCAGACAGTTCCAGGGCAGGGGGTCCTTGATCAGCCGCCCCACAACATTCGCCAGGGTCTCCCAGCACTTCTGCAGCTACTAGGCCTGTTCTGCCCAAAGCCCGGAGCAACCCCCAAGTCACTCCCAGGAACCCTCACCTCCCTTGAACCTAACATGCCCCCAGTCCCCTGGAAGATCCCCCCATGTCCCCATCCATGGCTTATTCCAATGTCTTTATTTTTACCCTGCTTTTGGGTGTTGATGCCGAATTTTGCCCCAAAAGGCGAGAATAACTGCCTAAGAGACTCAAGTAAGTCAGCATAGACAGGAGGTATTTTATTACGACGCGTCGGAGAAATCACAAAGGGATTTCTAGCTATCTCATAACAGAAGCAAGCTTTTATACAGTCTTGGGTGCAGGGTTACATCATATTCATAAGAGGCGTGGTGTGGGCGGAGCGTGGGCGGAGACATCTATTTTGAGGATTATTCATGGTGGTCCTTCGTTGCCTTCCTCATGGGCGAGGGTCTTCTGATGAGTCTTCCTCTTTAAACTTTTGAACTCTTATCCTAATATGGTCAATTCCCAGTGTACTTGGCTTGGTTCCCATGGCTTGGCACGGCTCTTAGGGTCAGTTTGACATTGGCACGGCTCTTAGGGTCAGTTTGACATTATTAGCTCTGATCATGCTTAGCTTGTCAATTCCCTTATCCCTATCTCTCTTTATTGTTTGCCCTGCTTACCAAACTTCAAACAGAAGGATCCACCAGGATTGCTTCTGGATTAATGAATAACCTATCATACAGCATTATCAATAATTCCAGGATTGCTTCCGGATTAATGAATAACCTACCATACAGCATCATAAGCAATTCCTGAGTGTGGATGGGGCGAATCCCCTTATACCTAACATGAGACCACCCGCCGGTGATATGGGATATGGCTCTAGTGTTAGGGGTCGCGTGAGTAGCTAATGGGATGGGAATGGGATAGGACTGCTCAGGGTTGATTCTCAGTCTGTGGCTCTGCCTAAGCATTTTGATAACAAAGTTATGTTCTTGTGCAGTAGTAAAATGCTGATCGGATGGGCAGTTTGGGGCTTCATTTCCCCCCTTTTCTTATAACATACGAATTCTTTCGTCTAATTCTATTCCTATAGGGTACTGATACGCTCGTACCATAGCCCAAACTATTTGAGTTCTTTTCATTATAATCCTTAGTCTCCACCACATGCAAATATTTGTGAAAGTTAACAGTAGCAGAGCTACAATTACTATTAGCATTGGGTGCACCAGGTAGTTGAAGACCTGTGTAGCTGTTGGGGAGTATTCTGTAAAGATATCCCACCGATGATGCTGACCTACTTGTTCTACTTTGGTCAGGACATCCTTTATTTTCTCTGAATTATGTTCCACCTGCCATATCATTCGTTTAGTCGATTGATTCACGTTTCGCACCAATTCCTTCACTTTAGGATGTGCGAGCATTGCTTTAAGAATTTCAACGTCCATCCCTATTTGTAATTTCGGTATCTCTTGATATAGGTTAAAATCTGCGTTAATCAGCTGTTGGGTAGTTATTGGGACAGTATAATGAAAATCACAACCTATTATCTTGGTAAAGTTGCATACACAAAAGTTAGTATTGTTAGTCTCTTCTTGGCAACCATCTATAATGACGTTGTCACAAGCTGTCCTCACGCAAGCACACCCATTCCCTATATAGTAGACTTGTGACTGTGTTCTATTATGCGGAAGCATTTCAAAGGTGCATACACTATCCTCGGCATCTAAGCATAAATCTTCTGCTTCTACCACGGCGTTTTCGCAAACATAGCCTAACTGTCCCCTAGGAATACATGCTTCTGTGCTAATCGATTGCCACCTCTTTTTGGTATAATCATAACTAGCCCAGACATTATGGTCTATTGGTTTGACAATGACACCCTGATGTATTGTCCCTAGAGTGAGGATGGGAAAGATAGCTCTTTCCTCTGCCGCACTGATGGTGAGGACATAGGCTTCAATATGTTCTTGTTGGGGTTCATAAGTGAAATTTACTAATTGCCACCAGGCTTGGTGGTCTTTCTCGAATTGTGTGGTGTGATTGTCCTTTAATATCGTTTCCCTTATTTCTTGAGGTAATATACCTGACATTCCTTCTCTTATTATTCCTGCCGCTACTGATTGTACCCATTGTTGCGTTTGAGGGCATTGGATGGTGAGCGCAATGTCTTTGCTAAATTCCCCTGTATAATTAACAAGCTTCACAAAATCCTCTGCAGTATGGTTCGCTACCATGGTTAGTAATTTTACTACTATGATTGTGTTTCTGCTAATGTAAGCATGGATGAACTGAGGGGCATCTTAAGCTTTCCCAGGTTCGTCGTGACGATGCTTAATTTGTTCACTAATACCTCTTGATCTATCGTGTTTAATATACCAAATCCGGTGCCGACCCACCCACTAAGATCTCTTTGTGCCCTCCTGTGATAAGACCTTGTCGCTAGCCATGCATTCCATCCCTTGAAGCTTTGCTGTATAAATGGGCGGCAATCCTTCTGCAAATGTGTAACATCGGTATGGATGTTCATCTGCACCTTCTTCAGAGAATAAGTGGGGTCTAATAATAATTTTAGTTCATTAGATTTTCTTATCACCTGAGGCCCTATAAAGGTCAGGTTATGCACTATTTTACATTCCACCGGTGGAGTGATTTCTTGGGGTAAGTCTAGATCTGGATACAATGGGATCATGCCTTCCGATAATGCCACCTCATATTGGACAGCCCGCTGAGGGAAGCTAATACCCCACTTCAGCGTTTTCAATTCCCTTTCGCATGTGAACATCATCGACTGATCTAATCTAAATGCCATCTCACACTGTGCCCTCCCTTCCTCAGGACCACTAAATACTACGATCTTTCCCGCAGGAGAGAGAAGAGGGTAGAGGTCAAGGGTTATGTTTCGAGGATGTAGTTCCCCATGCGAATCTTCCGTATAGATTACCGAGTTTCGGGGTTGTGATCCGGGTGGATCTTCTCGGAAGTCACTCCACTGACATGAGATTGGGTTCTTTTGCTGGGTCCAGACAGTGGGCTGGCCCATCTTCACTGGACTAAAGGTAATTAAGTTATGTTCAGGGGCTAGCATCAAGGGTTTAATTGTTAATACTAGCCGCCTTGTTCTCCCTTCTACCGGGTCAAGTTCTCGACACCCAATTTGGATTTGGTCTCCCTTGTATGCTACCATGGAGGACTGATCCCATACTTTACTCGGGTATGGCTGATTGTTACGCAGAGCATAAACCTCGAAATAGGGTCCCTTCGTTTCCAACTCTGGGTGGATACACTGGTGTGCATAAGACCATGGGTCTATTGGGGCATAGTCTTGGGGAAGAGCTATACTTATCGAGAGTCCAATGATCAAAGTTGTAAGGGTTTGAGGTGGAGTCAGGATCATGATGTCTGCTCTTGTTTGTTCTCCGGAGCTTTCTTGACCCGTGAGTAATGGATCCACGCAGGTCGCTCCTTGATCCGAACCGCGGTGAAGGTAGTCAGCAGTACTTGGAAGGGTCCCTCCCACTTCTCTTGTAGGGGTTTTCCTAAAAGATTCTTAACATACACCCAATCACCGGGATTAAACGGATGCAATTTGCAGTCAGGTTGTTTAGGTTGGTGCTCTATCATTACAGTAGCATTCTTATCAAACTGCTTCCCCACCGTAACTACATAATCGTAAATGTACTGATTACCAATTTGGTCTATAGCGTCCCCATTTACAACTTGCATAGCATAAGGTCTACCATACAGAACTTCAAATGGGCTTAACCTTTCTTTTGACCTTGGTTTGACTCTTAGCCTCAGCAGAGCAATAGGCAAAGCTTGATACCACTGCAAATTAGTCTCGTGGCATATTTTGGCAATCTGCTGTTTGATAAGATGATTCATCTTTTCTACTTGCCCACTGGCCTGTGGACGGTAAGGCGTGTTTAATTGCCATTTAATTTGTAATGCTTTGCTTATTGCTCTTACTACTTTTGCACAGAAATGTGTACCCCTATCTGAAGAAATGGTCTTCGGTACTCCAAATTGTGGAATAATTTCATTCAATAACACTTTTGTTACTTCTCTTTCCTTATTTGTCCTGCAAGGGAATGCTTCAGGCCACCCAGAAAATGTATCAGTTAATACCAACAAGTACCGAAACCCCCCTTTTCTTGGGAGTTCAGAAAAATCAATTTGCCATACTTCACCTGGGAATTTACCTCGATTTATTGCTCCCTGGTGTATCCTAGTCCCTGTATTCGGGTTGTTCTTCAGGCATCGCTCACACTGGGATGTGACATGTTTTATGGTGGTAAATAATTTTGGCCCTGCTATCCTAGCTTGCAGGTACTGATAGAGCGGATCCAAGCCCCAGTGGGCTTTTTCATGTTCTGCTTTTACAAACTGCCACATCACGTTTCCTGGTATTACTAGCTGTCCCGTTTCCAATCTACCCCAACCATTTTCTAGTATTTTGCCCTTATTCCTTTGAATCCATCTATGATCTGATTCCTGGTAATCTGGCTGGATGTTGGTATCCAGCTCTCCTGGTATTAGGGCCATTACTTTCACTTCCCTAGCCCTTGTGGCAGCCAATTTAGCTTCTGTATCTGCCTTCCTGTTCCCTATTTCTGGAATAGTATTACCTTTCAGGTGTCCCTTACAATGCATTATGGCCACTTGTGCTGGGAGTTGGACCGCCTTTAGCAATCGTAGAATCTCCTCTGCATGCTTGACTGTTTTCCCTTGCGTAGTCAGCAGTCCTCTTTCTTTCCAGATGGCCCCATGGGCATGCACAACGGAAAAGGCATATTTAGAGTCAGTCCATATATTAATTTGCATGTTCTCTGCCAATTCCAAAGCTCGAGTCAGACCTATCAGCTCTGCCTTTTGGGCTGAAGTCCCCGCAGGCAAAGAGTTTGACTCAATTACTTCTGTGGTAGTAATTGCATAGCCAGCCAGTCTTACTCCCTGCTTCACAAAGCTGCTGCCATCCGAGAACCAGTTGTCTGCATCTTCGAACGGCTCCTCTTTGAGATCCGGACGACTGGAGTAGACGGCTTCAATTGTTTCCAGGCAGTTGTGTTCAATGGATTCTGCTGGGGCTCTTCCTTCTAGAAATGAAGCTGGGTTCACAATGTTAGTTACCTGAATAGTTACGTCATCTGATTCAGCCAGGATGGCCTGGTATTTTAGGAATCTGGAGGGCGACAACCAATGATTGCCTTTCTGTTCCAGCACAGCCGACACAGTGTGAGATACCAGCACAGTCACTTTTTGACCCAACGTGAGCTTCCTGGCCTCTTCTACGTTAATTATCACTGCGGCCACTGCCCTCAGACAGCCTGGCCATCCTTTACTTACTTCATCTAGCTGCTTGGAGAAGTAGGCCACAGCTCTCTTATGTGGTCCCAACTGCTGTGCTAGGACTCCTAAGGCCATCCCTTGTCGCTCATGGGAGAACAGCCAGAATGGTTTGATACATCTGGGAGACCTAAGGCTGGTGCTCTCATTAGTTCCAGCTTTAACTTCTTGAAGGCCCCTTCTGCTTCAGGAGTCCACACTAGGACATTCTTGGATCCCTTCAACAAGTCATACAATGGTTTAGCGAGTATTCCGTACTGGTAGATCCATAGACGACACCAACCTGTCATTCCCAGAAAGGCTCGCAGATCTCTCACCGTCTCTGGTTTGAGCATCTGGCAGATGGCCTCTTTCCTAGCTGCTCCCAGGGATCGCTGTCCTCTGGAGACTTCATATCCCAGGTACACCACTTCCTTTTGCACCAGCTGTGCTTTCTGTTGAGAGACTCGATATCCGCTTAAACCCAGGAAATTTAGCAAGGAAATGGTCCATTCAATGCATTCTTCCTCTGTCACTGTTGCTATTAGGAGATCGTCTACGTACTGCAAAAGGGTACCATCTCCCAGCGGCCTTTCCCACTGTTCTAATTCTTTGGCTAATTGGTTCCCAAAAATCGTGGGGGAATTGGCCCATCCTTGGGGTAATACCGTCCAGGTGAGCTGGGTCTTTCTCCCTCTATCTACAGACTCCCACTCAAAAGCAAAGATCTTTTGACTCTCAGGGGCTAGGGGAAGGCAGAAGAATGCGTCTTTCAAATCTAATACGGTAAACCAGGCCAAATTATCCTTTAGTCTAGTTAGAAGTGTGTATGGGTTAGCAACTACTGGATGTAATGTCTTGGTTATTTCGTTTACTGCTCTCAGATCCTGAACTAGTCTGTAAGCCCCATTAGGTTTCTTTACTGGCAGGATTGGTGTGTTAAAATCTGATTCGCATTCTACCAATAATCCTAATTCCAAAAACCTTTTGATTATGGGCTCAATCCCCTTCCTGTCTTCTATCCTTAAAGGGTATTGTTTTCTTTTCACCGGTTTTGCCCCAACTTTGAGTTCAACAACAATCGGTGCTGCTTGTTTTGACCTTCCTGGTATATCAGTAGCCCAAACTAATGGGTATGCCTTGCTCAGGATTCGCTCGAAATTGTGATTCTCAGGTTTGGGTTCCACACAACTGATTGTTAGGCTTAAAGCTGTAATCAGTTGTTCCTCATTTACTTGAAATTCCAATTTGTCTTTGTTGAACTTTATTACGGCTCCCAAGTTTTCCCATAGGTCTCTTCCCAATAAGGGTTTTGGCGAATTTAGTAAATACAGGAACTGGTGAATTCCCATTTGTTTCCCAATTTTGTATTTAATAGGTTTCAAAAAGTAAGGCTTTTCTGGTTGGCCTGTTGCTCTCACAACTTGTACAAATTCATCACTTTTAGGTACCAATTCCTGATTTAAAACCGAAAAGGTTGCTCCCGTGTCAATCAAAAAATTCAATTCCTTTTTACCTTCCCCTAGCTCCATTTTAACCAGTGGGTCTGCTAGGGTACGGCCCACCGGTCCCCCTCATTCACTATCCTGATGTGTGGTAGTAGTAGTGGCCATCAGCCTTTCCCTTAGTCGGGGGCATTCTTGCTTCCAGTGTCCCATCTCTAGGCAGTAAGCACACTGATTTGGCCCTACTCTAGTTGGGTGGGGTTGGAACCTCCCCCTCCCTCCTATTGGGTTGCCTCTACCTCTTCCCCTAGTTCCAGGTTCCGAGTAACCTGTCTTCTGAGCTGCCACTGCTACAGCCACTACTCGAGCTATCTTCCCGTCTTCCTTTTTCTTCTCCTCAACTTCTCCTATCCTCTATCTGAATTACTATATTCAGTTTCTGTGAGCTGTTCTCTGCCTCTCTTTCACGTCTCATCATTCTTCTCACTATATCTCAATTTAAAGACGTCACTTCCCAGTGAGTTACTTTTGTCCCCAGTCCTTGGTGTGCTGGTTTCCATTCTACAGATGCCTCCACTTCTGGGTGTGTGGTTATCTTCATATGGACTGAGTTCGGGCAGGCTACGTGTCTCCCTTCAGCTCTCTGCTCCTGACGGACTGCCTTCCTCCCCTTCGACTTCTAGTCTGGGTGGGCTGTCAGCATCCATGTAGCTTCTCGACCCCTGTGGACTATCTAGTCCCTGAGGGCTGCTTATCTTCTCATCGATCCCTGATTTTAATGGGGTACCCCCCCAAATTCTTCCCAAGTCTTTCCAGTGCTTTAAGATACATCCTAAGGGGGTTTTCATATTTACGTCCTTGCTCTGTTGACCTCCCATGGCTATTTTCTGTGTCTGCGTTTTCAGTTTAATCTCTTTCTCGCAAACACTGTATGTCAATTTAATTTAACACTTCATACACACAATTTCCAATCGCGTCTCATCCACTCTCATCCACACCCACACACTTTAATCCAAACCGTCCTACCTTTCCGGTCTATCAAAGTACACCGCTTTGCCCCGAGATGTCGCTGGCAAACCTATAGTACCGATACTGGTCAACTTTGGGCTGTCACATACACCCCTAAAAACAGCTGTAAACCAAGGTACAGTTTGCAGATGATATCACAATAAATTCTAACACACAAAAAGGTTACAGTTAACACAAAATACCGAATCCTTTACGAGATTCTTGCAAACAACATAACAGTTAAACAAAGGTGTAGCACAAATGTATCTCCTCAAAACCTTATCAGGGAAAGGGAAAAATTGGACAAGGTCCCGGACCTGGCTGGATACGTTCCCAGGCATAGTTTAAAATTCAAACAAAGCAACAACGCTTTTAAAAATTCAACAAAACAACAACATTAAGGAAAAACATACACCCTTTTAACAAATACTCTTTTCCTTTCCTTTTTTTTCTTTCCTTCTCTTTCTTCCTTTTTTTTCCTTTTTCTTTTTCTTTTTTTTTTTTTTTTTTTTTCTTCCTTTTTTTTCTTTTTCCTTTTTTTCTTTTTCTTTTTTTCTTTTTTTTTCTTCTTTTTTTTTTCCTTTTCCTTTTTCTTTTTCTTTTTCTTTTTTTTCACTTTAACAAATACTCTGATTCCAAATGGGGATTTAAACCCCAAATACCAAATGGGGACTCAAACCCCAATCCCATCAATACATGGGGACTCAAACCCCAATACCAAATGGGGACTCAACCCATACCAAATCCAATACCAAATGGGGACTCAAACCCCAATACCAAACCAATACAAATGGGGACTCAAACCCATACCAAATGGGGACTCAAACCCAATACCAAATCCAATACCAAATGGGGACTCAAACCCCAATACCAAAACCAAACCCAAATGGACTCAAACCCAATACCAAATGGGACTCAAACCCCAATACAATCCAATGCCAATGGGGACTCAAACCCCAATACCAAATCCAATACCAAATGGGGACTCAAACCCCAATACCAAATGGGATTATGCCAAGGCGTCCCTATGGCTCCCGTCGGGCGACTACGTCTAGTCCCCGTTTCCCAATTAAAGCGCTTTGTTCCAAATTCAATATGCAATAAACAATTAAAATACCTCTTAATTGGAGCAGGAGATGCAGGAAACCCCTCGTCCACCGAAGAGCGCTGGTCCGGGGGGGGAGTCTCTTCTGACAAAAATCTGTCAGGGGCGCCCGAGGGTCCCGACCCCGGACCCGGCTCCGGAGGACGTCAAAGGCTCCGCTCCTGTCTGGTCCCATCTGGGTCGCCAGATATGATGCCGAATTTTGCCCCAAAAGGCGAGAATAACTGCCTAAAAGACTCAAGTAAGTCAGCATAGACAGGAGGTATTTTATTACGACGCGTCGGAGAAATCACAAAAGGGATTTCTAGCTATCTCATAACAGAAGCAAGCTTTTATACAGTCTTGGGTGCAGGGTTACATCATATTCATAAGAGGTGTGGTGTGGGCGGAGCGTGGGCGGAGACATCTATTTTGAGGATTATTCATGGTGGTCCTTCGATGCCTTCCTCATGGGCGCGGGTCTTCTGATGAGTCTTCCTCTTTAAACTTTTGAACTCTTATCCTAATATGGTCAATTCCCGGTGTACTTGGCTTGGTTCCCATGGCTTGGCACGGCTCTTAGGGTCAGTTTGACATGGCACGGCTCTTAGGGTCAGTTTGACATTATTAGCTCTGATCATGCTTAGCTCGACAATTCCCTTATCCCTATCTCTCTTTATTGTTTGCCCTGCTTACCAAACTTCAAACAGAAGGATCCACCAGGATTGCTTCTGGATTAATGAATAACCTATCATACAGCATTATCAATAATTCCAGGATTGCTTCCGGATTAATGAATAACCTACCATACAGCATCATAAGCAATTCCTGAGTGTGGATGGGGGCGAATCCCCTTGTACCTAACATGAGACCACCCGCCGGTGATATGGGATATGGCTCTAGCGTTAGGGGTCGTGTGAGTAGCTAATGGGATGGGAATGGGATACGACTGCTCAGGGTTGATTCTCAGTCTGTGGCTCTGCCTAAGCATTTTGATAACAAAGTTATGTTCTTGTGCAGTAGTAAAATGCTGATCGGATGGGCAGTTTGGGGCTTCAGGATCCTGTAGATGTAGGTGCTGTTTTGAAAGAAAAATGTCTTAAAAAAGAAATGTATCCACTACCCTCCTTGCCCTTCTGCTTTGTTCAGTTGATTGCTGATCATGGTGTGACACGGAGTGGAACATCCCTTGGGTCAGTCCAGCCCAGCTGTCCCATCCCTGTTCCCCAGGAACACTTGCCCACCCCAGGCCCATAGGTTGGGGGGGTCGCAGACGCCTCATGCGGGGCGAGCACTGAGACAAGGACAGGAGAACAGAACAACATTTACTCTTGGCAAGGACAGTAGAACAGAACAGCCTTGGAGAAACTGATTGAGGATGTACCTCTGGCAAACAGAAGTCACACAAAATACAAGCAGAATGCCAGCTGAGCTCTGCAAGGCTGACAAAGCAGAAGTTATGCAAAACAATAATATTGCCATACTCAAAAGGGGGGAGGTCAAGGAACAGCCACCTAAAAGGACACTGGATGTTGAAGACAAAACCCAAAGAACCATGAAAGGATTTGTGATAAGGGGGCTCAACTATGTCAAATAAACTCAAAGGAACTGGGGATAGCTAATGGATACGTAATCAGTGTGTGTGATAAAAACTCTGTTCAATCAATGCTTAATGCATTCCAAGGGAGGAAGGATGGCCCAAGTGACCACCATACTGTAATAAAGAATACCTGCTTTCAAATACTCAAAACTGTTCAGAAGTTTCTATCCTGTGGATTTCAGTATCAGTGGTGTCTTTGACTCCATTATGCCCAACAGTTTCACAATGGCCCCTTGGCTCCATGAGGCCCTGCTGTAGAACAATGGACCCTTGTTTCCATTGGGTTCTGTACTGTCAAAATGGCCTCCTTGGTTCTGCACTGCCACAATGCTTTCCTTGGTTCCACCAGGCCTTGGTGTGTCACAACAGCCCCTTGGTTCCATCAACTGCCAGAGTGTCACCCTGGTCTCTTGGAACTGCAGTGTCACAATGGACAATTGGTCACAAGCAGCCCTGCTGTCACCATGAATATTTGGCTCCATGGAGGCCCACAGTGTCACAATGGCCCCTTGGCTCCACGAGATTCCACAGCATCACCATGGTCTCCTTGGATCTGCAGTATCTCCATGGACCATTGGTTCCATGTGGCCCTGCTGTGTCACAGTGGTTCCTTGGTTCCATGAAGCCCCACTGCATAACAATGGAATCCTATCCCGTGAGGTTCTGTACTGTAAACAATGGTCTCCTTGGTTCTGGACTGTAACAATGTACCCTTGGTTCCACGAGGTTCCATGATGTCTCAATGGTCTCCCCGTAGTTCCACGAGGCCTTGCTGTGTAACAATAGACCCATGGTTCCATGAGTTTCCATGGTGTCACCATGGTCTCCTCAGATCCAGATTGTCACAATGGACAATTGGCTCCATGGCCTTTGCTGTATCACAATAAACCCTCAGTGCCATGAGGTTCTGTGGTGTCACAATGTCTGCCTGGTTCAACCAGGCCCTCGAGTGTCACAATGGCTGCTTGGTTCCATGAGCTTCCATAGCATCAACAATGGTCTCCTTGTTTCGGCAGTGTCCCAATGGACTCTGGTTCCACGAGGTCCCTAAATGTCACTGATCTCCTGGGTGCCATGTGGCCTTGCTGTGTCAACACAGCCCCTTGGTTCCATGAGTTTCTTTACTGTCAGCAATGGTTCCTTTGTTCCAATGAGGCCCTGCTGTGTCACAATGGACCCTGGGTTCCATGAAATTCTTCAGTGTCACCATGGTGTCCTTGGATGCACACTGCCATAATGGACCATTGTTGCAGCCGGAACAGCTGCTAATAAAGCCCAGGGTAGGGAAGCAAAAAGAGCCTTTGCATGGTATCCACAGATGTTTAATTCAGCTGTGTGGTGAGATGTTCAGGGTCACAAGGCAGGACTCCTGGGGGGAGTCCAGGTTTCTGTATCTCCAGAAGAAGAGGCTGATCAGTGCCATGGGGGCAGTACAAAGATGAGGACAATGGGGGAATAGGGAGGGAGTGGCTGAGGGACAGAGAAAAAGAGGAAGGAGCCAATGGGGTCAAACAGCTTTTGAAGGAAGCTTCTTGTGTCTCCCTAACCCAGGGAATGCCTCTCAGGGTCTCCACAGCTGCAGAGTGTCAAAATGACCCCTGGTTCTTTTGGGCTCCTCAGGATCCCAGCGGCCCCTTGGCTGCATGAGGCCCAGCTGTGTCACACTGGCCCCTTGCTTCCATTGGGCCCCACAGTGTCACAATTTTCCCTCCCCTTAGTTCCATGAGGCCCTGCAAAGTCATAATGGACCTCTGGTTCCATGAGTCCCACATTGTTCCATGAATCCTTAGTTCCATGGGGATGTCACATCCTTAGTTCCTGTAGTGTCACAATGGTCCCGTGATTCCATGGTGCCACACACTGCCACAATTGCCCAACAGGGCCTCATAGTGCCACAATGGACTCCTTGGTTCCATGGAGACACAAAGTGCCCAAATGGCCCTTTGGTTTCACAAAGGCTCAAAGTGTAGAAATGGCCCCCATGGTTTCCTGCAGCCATGCTGTGTCACAATGCACCTGTGGTCCCATGGAGCTCCACAGTGTCACTATTGTGCCCTTGGTTCAATGAGGCTTTGCTGTTTCACAATGCTCCTTTGGTTCCATGAGGACCCATGCGTCATAATGGTCTCCATGGTTCCATGAGGCATTCCTGTGTCACACTGGCCTGTTGTTTCCATGGGGCTCCACAGTGTCACAATGGTCCCTTGCTTCCATGAGGCCTTGCAGTGTCACAGGGGTCTCCTTGGTACCACAGTGTCAAAATGGTCCCTTGGTTCATGGGGAATCACAATTTCAGAAGGGCCTCCTTGGTTCCATGAGGCCCTGAAGAGCCCCTTGATTCAACGAGGCCTCCAAGTGTCATCATGGCCTCCAGGATTCTATGAGGGCCCAAAATGTCACAATGGACCTTTGCTTCCATGGGGTCCTGCACTGTTGTGTGGATCCTTAGTTCTATGGGGCCCAGCAGTGTCAGAATGGCCTCCCTGGTTCCATGGTGCCACACAGTGTGAAAACTGATCCTTGGCCTGCCAAGACTCCATAGTATCCCAATGGTTCCTTGCTTCCATGAGGCCTTGTAGTATCAGAATGGTCTCCATGATCCCATAAGTCCTGGCAGTGTCACAACAGACCATTGGTTTCATGGAGCCCCACAGTGTCACTATGGTCCCCTTGGCTCCACAAGGCTCTTAAGTGCCACAATGATCCTTTGGTTCCACAAGGCCTCCAAGTGTAAAAATGACCTCCATGGTTCCATGAGGCCGTGCTGTGTCACAATGGACCTTTGGTTCCATGATGCCCTGCTGTGGCACAATGGTATCCTTGCTTCCACGGTGTCAGAATGGACCCTTCATCCATGGACACCCAGAGTGTTCACTGCAGTCCCCTTCATTCCACCAGGGCCTGCCATGCTCTAATGGCCCCTTGGTTCCAGTGGGTCCCAAAGTGTCAGAACAGTCTCCATTGTTCCATGAGGCCCCACAATGTCACTGTGTTCCCCTTGGTTCCACAGGGCCCCACAGTGGAACAATGGACTCTTGGTTCCATGAGGTTCCTCAGTCCCAATGGTCTCCTTTGATCCGCAGTGTCACAGTGGCCCCTTGGCTCTGTGTGGCCACGCTGTGTCACAATGGCTCATGGTTCCATGAGGCCACACAGTTTAACATGGAACCCCCTGTTAGATCAGGCCTTGCTGTGTCACAATGGACTTCTGGTTCCATGAGTTTTCACACTGTCAGCAGCAGTCTCCTTGGTTCTGCAGTGCCACCATGAGTTTGCACAGTGTCACAGCTGACTCCTTGGTTCTGTGAGGCCCCACTGTCACCAAATCTCTGAAATATCAGAATAAGGCTCCATAACATTAATTTTGTGTTTAAGAGGGCATCATTTATTCAGGCCTCAGGTCTGGTGAGTGATAACCCTAACCTCACATGGACATGTAATTCTACCAGTGTCTTGCTGTGGAGAGGTTTATTAATAGTTGGCTAGCTGAGAAAGGCCATACTGACATAATGCCGCTGGTTAAGCTGAGAGAGGGAAGTCAGCAGTCAGCAAGCTGAAAGGAGATGTCAGCAATTAGCAATCAGTGACCTTGCTGCAACATGAGGATAGGGAGTTGAGATTATTCCTGAATATCTCCTGAGAATATGTAGAAAGTATCAAAAGTAGAACCATAGGAATGCAGAAGTAGGTGTAGTTGCTGATATCTAAGTAACCAATCCTGAGCTCAACTTTTGCAATATGCATGAAGCTCATTATGAACTGTATTTACCCGCTGTACTGATCAATAAAATTGGGCCTGTGATGATCAATGGATGTCCTGGTCTCCTTCCGTCGACAAATGGCAACAAATGGTGGAGAATGCGGGCAACGCTGAGTTTATGCGGCCAACGTGGAGCGGGCAACGCGGAACCTATGCGGCCAACGCTGAATCTCTGTCCTTTTTTCTCGGATTAAAAGGAAAAAGGAACTTGCCACGGTTGCCACGGTCGAGGAAGTTGGGTGAGAGTCCTTGCAGCCGGGACGGTGCCGGATTTTAAAAGCACCCTTGAGGATCACAACGGTGACTCAAGTCTCTACGTGCCGCAGGAGCCTGGAGAGCTGCAGCGGTGTGCACTGATTAATAGGTATGGATAGGCAAGCAGCATACGATCTCTTCTCCTCATATTTAGAAAAGCGAGGAGTAAAAGAGATAGATTTAAAAAAGGAATTACCGGGGTTATTAGCTTACGGCCATGCTAAAGGTATATTTAGTAACCTGCACGCAGTTCATGAGCTATCAGAGTGGAGAAAGTTGGGGGAAATATTGATGGATACAGTGTTAGATGGTGATAAGTCAGCTAAGAAATTCGGGAAGTTATGGCGGGTGGTGTATAATGCGTTACTTCAGCACGTTTCTGAGAGAAAGGCAGCAGAAAGGGCGACAGAAGCTCATAAAAGGAATATAGGATATGGTCGTGAGGATGATCCCTTAGCACCCTCTGTAACTAGGATACTTATGCCTAAGAGTCCCCAGTATAGTGGTGTGGAGGATTTGCCTATAGACATGGTGGAACCATCCGCACCCTCCTTGTCAGAGGGGGAAGGCGAGTCGGATGGGGGAGCTAAGAGCAAACCAGCTTTGCCTCCGCCGCCGGCTTCAGGCGGGTCGGATGGTGGGGGTGGGAGCAAGCCAGCTGCGCCTCCGCCGCCAGCGTTGCCTCCGCCGCTACTCCCGAGCAGGCCAGCTCCGGTTACAGCTCCAGCGGGGGGGGCCGCTTCCCCCCGCGCGAGTCGGTTTCGCTCGAGTCAGCTCCGGTTTCACTGTCAGCTCCGGCGGGGGGGTCGCTTCCCCCGCACGAGCCAGCTTCTGCTTCACCGCCTTCCCCGTGCGAAAACTCGGTGTCTGCACCGAAATGCTGGCAGCATAGCACCCTCAAAGAGCCAGCTCCCATCCAAGGGGCACACCGTGATCTATGGGGGGAAATGGCTAATCAAAGGAGGGAAACTTGGGCTGCTGTGGCAAAAGAAGTAATGCAAACGGGGGATGGCGAGGCAGTGGAAATAGCTTCTAGCCTTGCATGTCCGGTTATATACACACCACAGTATGATGCACAGGGGAACCTTACGCATAATATAGCAGCATATTCTCCCTTAGATTGGAAGTTGTTAACCCAGCTACATTCTACGGTTAGTCAGTTTGGAGTAAAAAGTGAACCTGTTAGGCAAATGTTAGATTATCTTTTTAATACTCAGATTTTATGTCCAAATGATTTAAGAGGAATAGTGCGTTTAATATTCACTCAACATCAGCAGTTATTGTTTAATGCACATTGGCAAGCGTTAGTAAACGAATCAGTTGCTGTACAACGAGCTCAGGGAGACCCATTGCATGGGGTAACAGTGGATGAGCTCATGGGCTTAGGGGCATATTTGCGTACAGAGGCACAGATGATATCGGGAGCAGATAAACTTAGAGAGGCTATGCGATTGGTGCGTACAGCAATAGATATGGTTAAAGAGCCAGGAGGGTTACCAGCTTATATGGGCATTAAGCAAGGTAGGGAAGAATCATTTGGAAATTTTATCGATAGGGTAGCTACTGCTATAGATCGGGCCGGGGTGGCAGATTTTCCTAGGGGGGCGCTATTGAAGCAGTGTGCTTTGCAAAATAGTAATCCAGCAACCCAAAGAGTGTTAGCTTCTTTAGGAGCAAATTGGACCATTGAGGAAGCATTAGAGCGAATGGCGTTAATGCCAACAGCTTCGCAGGCATTCATAGCAGAAGCTCTAAAGGACTTAGGATTGGGGTTACAAAAGCAGGCAGAGTCTAATCAGAATCAGGTGTTAGCTGCCCTTGCTCCTCTCCGAAGTGGCTCACTGGCATTCACGCAAAGAGGTTCAAAGCCATTTATCAAGTGTTACCGGTGCGGCAATGAGGGACACGCACGCCGAGCTTGCCGAGCGACTGGCATTTGGTGTCAACACTGCCGATCCAGCTCCCACAACACTACGGCTTGTAGGCGCCAGTCAGGAAACCATCAGCAGAGCGCGCTTCACGGGGGCCACACCCAGACACAAGCCGCCGTGACATCGGAGACACCAGCTGCCGCAACATTGCTGCCACCTCCTGTCTGCAACCCGCAACAACAGGGAGCCTCAGTTTGGACTTATCAACAGCAGTAGACGTCACATTAATGACGAATCGGCCTGAGAAGATACCAACTGGAGTAAAAGGTCCTCTTATATTAAATGGACAAACATGTGGAGCATTATTATTAGGACGCTCTTCTACAACTATGTTGGGATTATTTGTTTTGCCTGGAGTTATTGATGCAGACTTTACAGGGGAAATACAAATCATGGCTTACACCCTTTATCATCCAATTAAAATAACAAAAGGACAACTCATTGCACAATTGGTACCACTATCACAAATGACATCGGGAATACAACCATTTACTGGGCAAACACGGGATGAAAAAGGTTTTGGCTCTACTGGTGTTACACTTTTAACTGTGGATTTACAAAATAGACCAAAGCAAAAAGTTGAAATTACTTATGGGCATCAAAGCATAACCCTTTATGGATTATTGGATACAGGAGCAGATACCAGCATTATTTCTCCAGAAGCATGGCCACAACATTGGCCTCTATTCCCATCAGCAAACATGCTCACAGGAGTAGGAGGATTTACATTGGCAAGCAGATCACCTTCTTTGTCTGTGTGCATTGAAGATCAACAAATATCTGCTGTGTTTTCAATTGTGCAACTGCCTCCTACAGTCTCCTGTTTAATTGGAAGGGACATTTTAACACAATTGGGAGTGGTGTTAACTAATCAGCACCCTTTGGGGTAATTGCCATTGCTTGGACTTTACAGAAGTTTTTGGTTAGAACAATCATTATTGTGGGATTTGTGGTGTCACACTTGTGAACACGAGCACCGGTGGGGTAAAAGTTGGCAAGATGAATTAAGGAGACAAACAGGGCAAAATGCGTATATAGCTCTAAGTCTTTATGAGTCTCCTGAACAGAAAATTCTTGCTTATTATCGATGGGAAGTAAAATGTGTCATGAATAGAATGTTTGCAAAAGGGATAATGATAACTGCTATGCATGGGTAGCTTTGTATTGTGCAGATTGTAATCAGGTTTATTGGTATTCACAAAGGTCAATAGGATATTTATGGTGTACACTTTGTTTTGGAAAGTGGCTTCGAAATTTTATCTGGGTTAAAGCTCTTGAACAAAGTACTGGCCTGCCAGGACGGACAGGATTACAGCTTTTTGAGAGTGCAGAACAAGTAATTATAGCATATCTTAGGTGGAAGTTGAAGGGAACACTTAGAATATTTGAAATTAATAAAGCCTCACGCATCATAGCAGCTCGCTGTAAAGCTGATTTGCCTTCAAACTTATCTTATGCTATACCTGTAATCAAAGATGCTGATTTAGAATTAGATCAGTATATTCAAAAATTGATTCAGCCTTACAATAGACAATCTAGCAAACCAGGGAAAAGACAGCGAAGAAAGGAAAAACAAAGCAAGCAGAAGGAAAAGTGAGGTTTGTTCTTGTTATATTGCTCAATGTTGTAGCAAGTGAAGCAGTAGGAATAACACGTTTTAGTCAGCCAAGAGAAAATTTATGGGTGACGCTTGCTAATCAAATTAACCAATCATCACTTTGTCTTAGTCTTGGAGGAGTCACTAACCCATTTTGAACATGCCTGGTGGGACTTCCGGTGTGGTCTCCTGGAGAATTTTGCAGTTTGATAAAAAATCAAACCTTATGTATGCCTAACATGTCAAACATCAAATTGCCAGGGCAACAAGGATATACTGCAGGTCAGAGTGATGGCTATCGTCAATGTTTACTGATCCAATCACTCAACACGTCTTTGCATTCTCCTCCTGAGGAATTGGATCTTTTTGGCAGTACAAACACCAGTTTGTCTAACACTACAGCTGGTGGATGGTTTAGCTTCGAATTTTCAAACCGACCGAAAAAAACATGGGCCACCCTAGATTCATTCCTGAATGTGAGTGGAATCTCTCCGCAGCATTACAGTAAATGTAACAGCACAAAAATCACGGCACCAATGAAATTACCCACAGGAATATTTTTAATTTGTGGAGACAGGGCGTGGAATGGTATACCAGCTAGACCACAGGGTGGACCCTGTTATTTGGGAAAATTGTCATTGTTTCATCCTAATGTGTCCTTGCTAATGCAGCTGAGTCAAAATTCAAACAGAAAGAGACGTAGCATACATGACTTAGACTGCAGCTCAATAGGAGATCCACAATTTTGGGACACATTCAAACAAGTAGTTGTTTCAACTATCTTGCCGGGAGGATCTGCCAATAAGGCTATGAATTTAGCAAAGCAATTAGGGTGCTGGGCAAAGGATGAGCTGAACAAGACATCACAAATTCTAGACATGCTAACCGCAGATGTGCAGAGTGTTAACCATGCTGTTTTGCAAAATAGAGCTGCCATAGATTTTTTGCTCTTAGCACAAGGACATAGATGTGAAGAGTTTGAGGGAATGTGTTGCATGAATCTGTCTGATCATTCGGTGTCCATTCACACTAAGATAAAAGAACTGCAACAGGGACTTCACAATCTCAAGGAAGAAGAAGGTTTAGGAATTGACGAATGGCTTAAAAGCTTAGGACTTGGGCCATGGCTGAGGAACCTTGTGATCTATGCTATAGGACTGCTGGGTGTAATTTTACTGTTTTTGCTTATTTTGCCTTGTATCTTTAATTGTATTCAAAACATGGTCAGCCGTACAATAGCAAAAACTTGGCAAACTAATTTCCTTGCACAAGAAGAAAACGGGGGAAATGTGGAGGGATTTATTAATAGTTGGTTAGCTGAGAAAGGCCATGCTGACATATTGCCTCTGGTTAAGCTGAGAAATCAGCAGTCAGCAAGCTGAAAGGAGATGTCAGCAATTAGCAATCAGTTACCTTGCTGCAACATGAGGAGAGGGAGGAGAGATTAGTCCTGAATATCTCCTAAGAATATGCAGAAAGTATCAAAAGTAGAACCATAGGAATGTAAAAGTAGGTGTAACTGCTGATATGTAACTAACCAATCATGAGCTCAACTTTTGCAATATGCATGAAGTTCATTACAAAATGTATTTAACCCGCCGTACTGATCAATAAAAATGGGCCTGTGATGATCAACTGATGTCCTGGTCTCCTTCCTTCGACACTATTCCAAGTGTTCTTCAGCACTCTGGATATGCCAGAGGAGGTCGACACCTTCTGGAAGGCAAGCCAGGAAGAGCACGGCCTTGCCACCAGCCCCAACAGGTGCTCCATCCCACTCCTCCTGTCCCTGCCACGTGGCCTGCCAAGGAGCCAGTGCTGCCAGCGTGACCTGGGCTTTGCTGTGTACACAGGTTTGCTGTGCGCACCCTGAAGTCCCTACTCTGCCTTCTCCGCTGCGAGGATGTGGTGGTGGCAATGGAGCGCAGGTGTGCCTGGGACACGCTGCTCTCTCTTGACACTCACCACTTTGCCGTGACTCTGCTTGCCAGGTGAGACCCCCTTCTCCCCACTGCCTCTGACAATGCTGCTCTGTGCCCAGGTGCCCCACAAAGTGTCCGTGGTGGCCATGGCTCAGAGGGCCTTGTCACTGAGGGACGGCCAAGCAGACTGGAAAAGGCTGGCAGAGGAGGGTGCCCATGAGCAACCAACTCCCAAATGGCCCACGTCCCCTTGCTGGAAGGGTGCTGGGGAAAGATGAGAACTGGGTGAGTCCCACCTGGGAGAGGTTTGCCCCACTGCATCAGGGTCTTGTTTCCTTTTTCCCCTCTTCAGAGAAATTCGCCGCTTAGCCATCCACTTCTGTTCCGTGGTTGCATTCTACCTGCTCGCCCTGCTCGGCAAAGAGATGCCATACTGGGATTTCCCTGCCCTGGCATTCCTTGTGGAGGTGAGCCTCAAGGCCAGCGCTGCCTGGCTGAGCGGCCTCCCAGCCCTCTGGCCTCTCGCAGCCACAGCTGCCAGGACAATGCCCGTGCCCTGTGCTGCTGCCTGGGCCCGGCCCTGTGCGCTTCTGGGCTCCTGCCGGCCGGCCGGCTCCCCTGTCACTGCCCTGTGCCTTTCAGGTCCTCGAGTGCCTGGACTTGAGGGAATGCAGTGACAGTGTTCTGGAGATCCTGGCACAGAACCTGCAGAGCGAGCACATGGCCAGGCGTTACTTGGCACTCCGAGGCCTCGTAGTGCTGGGCAAGAATCCCTTGATGGTGAGAAGGGGGCAGTGGCTGAAGCCGTGCAGGCAGCGTGGGGATGGGCAACGCAGCCGCTTGGCCTTGCCTGGGCTTCGGCCGCTGGGGCAGCTCTTCCCATCTCTCCTGCTTCCCACTCCAGCTGCCCCAGTGCTTCGGGACAGGCCTTTGGCCTCTGGGCCCTGCGGCAGCAGGGCGGCCTTTCACAAAGTTGTGTTCCGCACAGGCTGAAAAAATGCGGAGCCTGACTGAAAGTCTAGTGGAGCTCCTGGAGGAAAATGACAGCGACATGATCAGGATGAGCATTCTTCTACTCAGATATTTGCTCCTGGATAATGGTGCTCCAATAGCCACCCCCATTGCCCTGCGGCTGGCTGAGGCGCTCCTGCCACTCTTTGACAGCGTAAGGCTCTGTGCCCACAGCCACAGCCACTGGCTGCTGCCCGGACCCTTGGTGCCCTGTGCAGATGCACGCCTGTGCCCTGGGGGGCCTGAAGCAGCTGATGCTCAGGTCTTTTGCCCTTTCCTTTCATCCAGGATGATATCCAGGTGCAGCTGAGCTCCATGGCTCTCTTTCAAGAGATGCTGGACTTATTAACAGAAGAGGCAAGAAAGGCCCTCAAGTCCCACGTGCGCCAGAGCCTGCTCCCTCTCTACTTCCACTGCCATGACGAGAATCAGACTGTTGCTGAGGTGAGCACTTGTGGCCAGCTGCTGTGCCCCTGGCAGGGGCTTGGGCTGCCGCCTGCCCTGGCACCTTGTGGGCTGCAGCCTCCTCCAGCCTGTGCCACTGGGATGCTCCTGTGCCCTGGACTGTGGGGCCATCTGTGCACGTCTGTCCCTCTCCAGGCCTCCCGGGAAACGCTGCATTCCTCAGCCAGATTCCTGAAGAGGAGGGATATAGAACAAATGCTACACGTGGATCAGAGCTTTGGGGAGTGCCTGGTAAGTACAGCAGAGATCGCCCAGCCTCAGCATGGCGAAGGTCCCTGAGGGCGGTGCTCAGTGTGCGGGGCTAACAGCTGTGCCCGCTGCTGCAGCCAGAGGCCGCGCGGGCTCTTCTCCAGGCTCCCGTGGGCCTGAGTCGGGTGCCCATGGAGCCCCGGCCCGGCGGGGCTGCGGGGCGGCACCGCGGCTCCCCGGGCAGCAGCCGGCCCTCTGCCCCTCCCCTCGGGAGCCCTTGGCCAGCGGCTGCTGGCCGCGCCTCAGGGCTGTGCGGGCAGGCGAGGCCGGCGATGGGCGCAGGCGGCGCCCGGCCCAGGAGCTGAGCCCGCGCCAACCCTTCCCTCCTGCCGCTCTCTCCAGCTGGCAGAGGACAGGAGCCGAGCGGCCGAGCACCTGCGCCGGGCACTGCACTACCTGCAGAGCCCACAGGAGTCCCTGCGAGAGGCGGCCGTCAGGTTCATGGGTGAGTCCCGAGCCCGGGCTCCCTCCCCGGCCCGGCCCGCCGCAGCTCGGCCCCAGCCCCGCCTGCTGCCCCGGCAGCGCCAGCCGGGCCCTGGGGCGCCTTGGAGCCCCGCCTGGCCCGGGCATTGCAGCTGCCGCCCTCTGGCAGCCGTGCCCTGGGGCGGCAGCGTGCGGCAAGGGCCGGGCTGAGCCCTGCCGGGCCAGCAGCCCGTGTGGCCACAGCGCCGGCAGCGCCGCTGGCAGGGAGCTGTGCCGCTGGCACCGTGACAGGCTCTGTGTTCACAGGCATGGCCGGGCGGCACCTGAGGGGGCAGCAGCAAGAGCTGCAGCTGATCTGCACTGGTGAGTGAGGGCAGCGGGCTGACAGCAGGGACTGCCAAGGAGAGCTTGTAAGCCCTGTCCCGGCTGCGGAGAGCTCTGCTCCCGATGGCAGAGCACACGGAGATTTCAGGGCGACGTGGGCCGTTCCTGGCCAGCAGCTTCAGGCTGATCCCCTTGCTCCCTGCTCCCTCCCGGCCACGGCAAGAGCTGGCTGGGATGGCCCTTGCAGGAGGCTCTCCTTGGCTCCCGGCAGATCCGGCTCTGACCGTGCCTCTGTTCCTCTCTCTGGAACAGGCCCTGGAACGCCTGATGGAGGACACGAGCAGTGCCGTGTCAGAGCTGGCACTTCAAACACTGCATGTCCTCCGAACAACACCGCATGGCCGATATTCCATCTTCCAGAGGCTGCACGATCAGCTGCACAGGGCATGGATCGCTCTGCCTCGTCTCTCGCGGCTCAGCTGGCTGCACTGCTGGAGCTCTGAGGACAGCTGATCTGGGAGGGTCTCTTAGCTGGTGCAGCCTGAGCCAGTGGGGATTTTTACTTTTCTTTAAGATTTTTCTTTTCTACCATTCTAATTTTTACCCTCTGTAAATACAGACCGTGTTATAATGTACAGAGATTTTCTTTGCTGCCAAGGGTCCGTAGGGCATAGGGGAGGAGGGGAAAAGGGTGCTTGTGCTCAGCCAGCTGCCCAGGCGTGCAGCGGGCAAGGGAAAATGCCCAGAAACCCCTTGGCCTGTGGTGGTTCTGATGAAGCCTTTGTGCTGACGACAGAGCAGCTGGGCAGGGGCTGGGGCTGCGGGGATCCCTCTCAAAGCGGTGCCTGGAGATGGCCACAAGCCCTGTGCCAGGCAGGAAGCGCCATCCGTGTCCTCCTGCCCGTGTGCTGCTGGCTGCCTTGCTGAGGGCTCCCAGGTGCCTCTGCATGGGGCTGCTCTGGAGCTGCTGTGGGGCTGCGGCGCTGCTGCCGGGCAGCTTGGCCGGGCTGGGGCAGCCCCTGAGGGGCTGGGGCGCTGGCAAGCCCTGGGCAATGGGCTGGCAGAGGCCACAAGCAGCCCCCTGGCAGCCGCCTTGTCCCTGCCAGAGTTGACTTGCAAGAGGGACCCTGGGCACTCTGGAACTGACAGCATCAGTGTTGTCAGAAACCCAAATGCAGGGAAATCTCAGACCTTTGGTCTTGTCAGCAAAGCTCAGAATTAAACACAGGATTTGATCGGAGACCTTGGAAAGGGCTTCCAAAGCTAGTGGCTAGAAGCGAGAATGTGAATTTCTAGTTTATTATAGCAGAGACACGGGGAGGAATGTTGAAGTGGAGGAAAGTTTAGAGCTTTAGTGCTGAAGATCTAGAAAAAATAAAAGTAGTTACAATGGTAAACAAGAAGCTTAGGATGTAGTGCTGTGAGTTTCTGTGTCATAACATGATTGGCTAAGGAAGCTTACACTGTAGCTTGACTCCCTAAGACGAAATATTGAAGGACTGGCTGCAAAAGATAAATATTCTTGTTGGCAGTGTCTTCTTGGCCAAGAAATCCTTCAAAGCTCTTGTAACTACAAGTCTTGCGGGCCTTGTGAGCCATGCAGGGCAGATGTGAGCCAAACTCACCCTTCCTGTCTATGTAGAAGAGAAGAAAAAGCAATGGCATCATCTAAAACACCCAGAGGTCTGCTCTCTAGCTCGTTCCAAACTCCCTCAAATCCCCTAAAGTGGGATTTAGCTACAAAGAGATGAGAAGGACTCTTAGTGCTGGCTCTTTGACTCCACAGCAGCTGCTTTAGAATCTTTCACATGAGCCTGTGTAGTCGTGTGCCAGAAATGTATCATTTGAAGAAACCTTCCCAAGTGACTTGCATGGAGGTTTGTTTGAAGGGTATTTGAGGAGAAAGGCTCCCAGCAGAGGTCTGGGCTTTGGCCTAGCTGTGTCACCTGCTGATTGTGAAGTGTGCCATCAGCTGCAGGGCTTTCTGGGCTAAAAATATCATCAAGTCACTTGGACTTGCTCTTTTAGGCTTCTAAGAGCTGGACCAAATGTTTGGGCACATTTGGAGACCTCGTCTGTGGGTGGATGGACCGCCGAGGATTTTCCCAATTGCTGGGAATGGTTCTCCAGGTCCCTGGTGTAGAACGGGGCTCCCCAGCAACTGCGCATCTGCAAGATGATAAACAATCGTCTTGGTTTGAAGAGAGACGTGTCTGCTAATGAAGGCAGAAGGCTTCTCTGAAATGGAAAAATAAATCCTCTCCCTTCAAATGATTCTCATTTAGAAATTCAAATGCTCTCAGGGAAAGATATGGGGAAGGACTGTGCCGAGAGCCCGGGGGAGGTTTGCTGATGCTCTGAGCCCTTTCCCAAGATCCCGCGGGCTGTCTTTTGACACCGAGGCCAGGGTTCCTTCCCCGCTGGGCCCCTTTGGTGGGTGGGGGGGCCCCCGGGCGAAGGCAGCGTGTCAAGGGCCCTGGGTGGCACGTGCAGCCGGTCTCCGTGCCTGGGTGGAACCGGTGACCCAAAGGGGCCCCTTTTTGACACTGGGGGAAAAAGAAGCTTTGCCCCGGGTGCTGGGAAAACACAACGGGGGGAGAAAGGGGGCAGAGGGTGCCGTGGGACCCCCACAGGCACTGTTCCTGTCTACCGGAGCCTTTCCAAAGGGTTCTTCCGCAGCTAGCTCGAGGGGCCCGAAAAGGACTTGGGACCTGTGGCCTTTCCCCAGGCTTCTCTTCTGAGGGTTCCTACAAATCCCGTATTACTGGAGCAGGCCCCTGAAAGCGCCAAGGGGGCCCCGGGGAAAGAGGGGGGAAGAAGGCCCCGGGGCTGCCCCACACATGAAACCCAAAACGGGGGTGCCCTTTGAGCTGCCCCAGGAGGGTGAGTGGGAAGGGGCCCAGGGTTGGTGCCCTTTAGCCCAAAGGGCCTTCCATCCCATCCATCCCTCCCCTTCCATTTTAATTCC
>NW_026992715.1:0-36306 GCF_028769735.1 Zonotrichia leucophrys gambelii
AATGGCTGTGACTGCCTCTGACCACAGGGCTCTTTACCATCCCCAGAAAGCCCTGGGAGGTCTCCATGGAGCCCCTGTCTCTGCCTGTGGCATTCCAGCTCTGGAACAGCCTGGAGACTCTTGGAAAGTCCCCATGGAACCTCTCTGAGGGCCTGTGACAAATTCGATCACAAGCAGGCAACCATCACCAGGACCCTGTTGCTATGGTCAGTTTCCATGGCAACCATCACCAGCCTCCTGTTGCTATGGTCAGTTTCCATGGCAGCTCCATGGTAACCCCATGCCAGGGGTGGTTGCCATGGACACCAGCTCAGGCCTGCAGCCACAGCCCATTGCCATGGCAACCATTGGCAGCCCCATCCCCAGGCTCATGGGATCCCAGAACCACAGAATTGGCTGAGCTGGGAGGGACCCATCAGGATCCTCCAGTCCAACTGCTGGCCCTGCACAGGACACCCCAACAATGCCAGCCTGGGCCTGGCAGCGCTGTCCAAACGCTGCTGCAGCTCAGAGAGCCCTGGAGCTGGGACCCTTCCCTGGGGAGCCTGGGCAGGGCCCCAGCAGCCTCTGGGCAAAAACCTTTTCCTGACATCCAACCTGAGCCTGCCCCGACTCAGCTGCAGCCGTTCCCTCCACTCCTGTCCCTGGGCACCAGAGGGAAGAGGTTCCCACAGCCCCAGCCAGGAACCCGCTCCCAAGGCTGTTGCCATGGCCACCAGGGCTGGGACCAGCTGGGATGCTCGATTTCCACGGGCTGGGGTTCAGGAATGGGATTCCCCAATTTCCTGCTCCTGCTAAAAGCACGTTGCCCTTGCTGCTCTCCTGCCTCCCATGGAAAGCACAAAAGGCAAAGATCCTGGGCTGGGATAAGAACAATTTATTGGGAACAGCAACGAGATAAGGAACAAATGGAACAGTAACAATATTGATAACAGAAGGGATAAATAAAACTGTTTACAGGAAAAACTACAAAACAACTTCCTGGCTCTTTCCAACAACATATATCCCCTTCCTGGAAATTTCAGCCTTCTCCTCAGGGAGAGAGAAAGTCGCTTTCCTGCCCCTGGCAATGACCTGAGGTGAGAGTGAATGTAATTACAGGGCCATGGAAAGACCCTCATGTTCTTCAGTTCTACACCATGTCATTGACAGGGTAAGGTATTGGGGCAGTTGCCTTCCCAGCATGGATCATAGGGAACATGGATCACCCGCGCTCTTCCCAACGTTAGACCTCCATTGGGGATGAAGCTGGAGCAGTTCACAAAGCTCCTCCTGCAGCTAGGGCACTCGCAGGGCTTCCCTTAGTGGTGCCTCCGTTGGTGTTTTCTCATGTTAGAGCTATCGGTGAAGCTCTTCCCACACTGGGGACACTCGTAGGGCCTCTCCCCGGTGTGGATGCGTTGGTGGGTGATGAGGTGGGAGTTTTGCTTGAAGCCCTTCCCACACTCAGGGCAGCGGAAGGGCCTCTCATCCGTGTGAATCCGCTCATGCAGGAGGAGATTGGAGCTGCTCTGAAACCTCTTCCCACAGGTTGGGCACTCGTAGGGCCTCTCCCCAGTGTGGGTGCGCCGGTGCCTGATGAAGTGGGAGTTGTTCTTGAAGCCCTTCCCACACTCAGGGCAGCGGAAGGGCCTCTCCTCTGTGTGAATCTGCTGATGCTGGAGGAGATTGGAGCTGGTCCGAAACCTCTTCTGACACTGGGGACACTCGTAGGGCCTCTCCCCAGTATGGATGCGTTGGTGCCTGATGAGTTCTGACCTGTAGCTGAAGCCCTTCCCACACTCCCCACACTCGTAGGCCCATTCCCTGGTGTGGATGCGTTGGTGGGTCACAAGGGTGGATCTGTAACTGAAGCCCTTCCCACACTCCCCACACTCGTAGGGCCATTCCCCCTTGTGGATGCGTTGGTGGCTGATCAGGGTGCTGCTCTGCCTGAAGCTCTTCCCACACTCCAAGCACTTGTAGCGCTTCTCCCCATCATGAAGCTGCTCATGGACCACCAGCTCTGAGCTCTGGCTGAAGCTCTGTCCACCTTCCTGGCTCAGGGAGGGTCTTTCCTCCTCAGAGCACCCCGGACTGGGTTTGCAGCCTCTCTTTCTATGGAATCTGTGGGGATTTTCCTCCCCGTTGGATTCCTGTGCCCTGGAGTGACTCATCATGGCCTCTTCCTCCAGGTTCTGCTGTGGGGATTTGTCCTCCCTGGTCCCAATCCTCAGCTTATTGTCTGGGGGAGGAAAGACAAGGAGAGGATGGGATTTGCCTCCGTGCCAGAGGGAAGGGGAACGAGATCCCCCCAGTGCATCTCCGGTAGGATGGTGTTGGCAGCAGGGTTGTTCTGCAGCCAGGGGCCCTGCTGAGCTGGGAGATGGAGCAGGAGAGAGGGGGAAAGGGGCACTGACTTCCTCCTCACCTGCCTGGGTGTCCTGGGGATCCTTCTTGTTCCTCACAGCCTCCTTTTCCATCTGGCAAAGGTTTGGGGATGGGAAATCCTGTTTTGGGAGAATAACAAGGGATGACCACATTGAGTTTTGTACAGGTTTGAAGGAAAACCTGGGAAAGGGTCTAAACCAAAATTGCAATTCTAAACCAAAGTGAAGATCAAGGCAATGATACAGAAACACTGCCTTAAACTGACAGAGTCAGGATATAACCTGACACCCTGTTGGTCAGGGTGGTGGCTGCAGTTCTATTAAATTGTGGCTGCAGTCCTGTGGGAGAGGTGAACGTGGTTCTGTCAGAGCAGTGATCCTGCAGAAAGGTCTTGTCTTCCTCTGAAGGTCCAGTGGAGGTTATGGAGCTCTTGTCCTCTGGGAATCCAGTAGGCAAGCTGCTCCTGGTTGCAGCAAGGCTCAGCTTATATCCAGGTAGGAATGTTTAGATCCTCCCCCTGGGCGGAGCATCGCACAATGGGATGATGGAATTTTATCAGTCCTGCAGAGACACTCAATGGCCCATTCACAGAAGATATCTCCCCTGGAGGGTGTTATCAGGGCTGAGTCAGGGAAGAGATAAAGAACCCTGCCCCACCTGTTTATAGCAGTTGATGAAGATGGGGATTGAAAACCTGCATTTGGTTACATCTTGCATGGCAACCTGAAACAGTGGGGTAATCCCTTCTCAGGGGGTGAACACCACCCCCCTTACCCAAACTGGCTCAGGTGTAAAACCCCCACACACAGGGGACAATATCACACTTGCCCTGCTCCAGGGGAGGTCCCTTGTCACTCGTCTTTTCTCTTTCTTTCCATCACCATACCTCACATTTACTGTTCAATAAAATCCATTTTGCATATGGTATCGTTAGCACCTTAATTGGGGCAGAGGAATCTCTCTAACAATTTGCATAACCAGACTGTGACATTATTTTTGCACAGTGTGTTTAGGTGCTGTTCTCTGACCCCAAGTGCCTTTGACAACAGCATGGCTCATTCCACTGACTAGGTTGTGGTTCTTTCTGCAAGAACTCTTGGAAACTTGGACACCATCCCTCCTTCCTCCTGGGGAGCTTATGGAGCTTATAGAAATTTTATTTCTTTATGGGAGAAATGATGAGGAAAAGGGCTTTTATGAGTGGCCAGTGTAAAGAAAATAATTTGCTGTCTTTCCTTATAAAGTTGTTAAAATCACTGGAGGAAACGGAGCAAATCTTACCAGTGAGACTGACAAGGTTCATTCACCCCACGGTGAGGAACGCAAGGCAGCTAAAAGTCCCAGAAGAAGCCCAGCTCAAGTTGATAAATTTCCGAATAAGTCCTGAATTCCCAGGTTGGGGGCTTTACCTAATGTGACAATCATTTTTCTCTTTATCCCTGTCACCTTTATGACTGCTACACAGAGATTTCCATTCCTTTTAATAGTCTGTATTGGGCCAAATTTCCACCTTCCTTTTATCAGAACCTGCCAGCAGCTGAGCTGGAGATGTGCAGGAAGCAATGAATATTGGAATTGCCACATCACTGCTTGGATTGTCAGTTTATTCATGTTTGGGATTTGTTTGCGCTTTCAGCACAAGTTACTTGTGGGAAGAGTATATATTCTTCAAAGTGATTTTGCAGAGTCAAGTTTGATTTCTGCCAAGTTTATTTTGTCCAGTGCCCAGAGGATGCTCAAGGGGTCTCTGTGCCTCTCGCACTGGGGGATGCTTGGGAGGGGTTTGGGGGTGTTTTTCATGTCCCTGTCACCCCAGGCCATTCCCCAAGGAGTGTCCCTGCCCCTGTCCCTGTCACCCCAGGCCATTCCTCAGGGGTTCTCCATCATTCTCACCCCAGGGAACGCCTGGGGGGTCTCCCTCCCTCTCACCCTGTGCCAGGGGATGCTCAGGGGTCTCTGTCCCCTCACCCTGGGGGATGCTCGGGGGTCTCCATCCCTCTGGCCTCAGGCAATGCCTGTGCAGGGCTGGGGACCAGGGGCTCTGTGTCCCTCTCACCGCTGAGGCTGCTCGGGGCTGGGGGGGCTCTCCCACCTTCTCAAACCTGGGGAGGCCGGGGGGGTCTCTGTCCCTCTCAGCCCTGCTGTGACCCCACCCAAACATCATCGGGGTCAGAGGGACAGAGACACCCCCAAACCCCCAGAAGGGCTGAACCTGGGATTTGGTTTGGGGCTGAGGATTTAGGAAGGGGCTGGAATTGGGGCTGGGTTGGAGTTGGGGCTGAGATTGGATTAGAGCTGGGATTGGGGTTAGGGCTAGACATGGGATTACCTTTAGGGCTGAGGTTGGGATAGATGAGCTTGGGACTGGGATGAGAATAAATACAGGACTGTGAGTGTGTCTAAACATGGAGTGAGACTGAGACCAGGATTGGAGTCAGGTTTGGGATTGAGCTCACCCAGAGCGGGACAGGGGGGGTGTCACGGTGGGAAGGTTTGGGGAAAATCCTGGTCTGGGGAAAAACAAGGTGTGAATGCCTTGGGTTGGGGATTCCTCCCACCCAAGTCTATCTCTAGAAGTCACCTGCTGTGCACAAAAACCTCCAAAAATCAAGAGTGAATGAAAAAAAAAAAAAACACAAGGAGTTTCCCATTTCCAGTCTCATCCCTCTGGGGTTCTGGTGGTCCCCTCTCTCAGGGCTGCTGGGGATCCCATGGGTCCTGGGGATTCCCCCCATCCAGGGTCCTACTTTTGGATTCTGGGAGGTTCTGGGGTCCCAAGGTCCCCCTCCCCAGCCTCCCCTCAATCCAGCCACTTGGGGCTCCCCCTTCTTTCCACCACCCTATCCTGGTTTAGGGAAAATTTGGGAGAAACCCTCCAAAAGGAGTTTCCTCTAGAATGCCGATTCAGCAGCCCCACCCTCAGCCAGTCCGGGAAAATATTTCCGGGGAGAAAAGTCTAAAAAAAATTATTTTACAGGCAAAGCATTCACCAGCACAAAAATTGAACAATATTAAGCAATAAAACCTCCTGCTGCTCAAAAATAGATGACAAACTCCGAAAGTCCCTCCTTGGGTTGTAGCTCGGCCCACTCACTGTCTTATCAGTGTCTTATCAGTGTCTTATCAGTGTCTTATCAGTCACTTATCAGTCTATTATCAGTCCGTCCAGCGCTGGAAATGCCTCAGCCCAGGCCCATCCCGGTGGGCCTCAGGCGGGACCTGCTGGTGGTGTTCTGGTTGTTCAGTCCAGAGCAGGTTTGAACAGCTCCAAAGAAAAAGAAAAATCAAAGTTCAGGGAACTTCTCTGCCTCAGAGTCCTAAAAACTAACTAAAAGCAAAGGAGAGCTCTGTCCTGCTGTCTGTCCATCCAGCAGCTGCAATGTAGAGGAGTGAGTGCAGTTTCTGAAAACAAACTGCAGATTCTTCCTCCTCCCTTCGCTCCCAGAACCAGCCTTAAAGGTGCAGAACTCATTTCTGGGCTAAACAGACCGATGGGGGTACGAGCATCATGAAGTCACCCCAGGACACCCCTGTCAGGGTCAGGGGGTCCCGTCCCCGCCTCATCTCCGGGCTGCCGGGGGTACCCCAGCTCCGGTATCGCCCCTTCCCCTCTCCCCGCCCCGGGGGTCTCCCATTCCACAGCCCCGGCTCTCACGGGGATCCCCAAAACCAATGTCCCGCCCCGTCGGTACCGGGCCATCCCCACGTAGACCCCCCAGGACCCTCCCGAGGGGCGATCGCGGCTCCTCTCCCCCCGAAAAAGCTCCTCTTGGGGAGCCCAGAGATATCCGGGTCTCGAGTCCGGGATCTGTCGGCTCCGAACACTCTCCAAAAAATCCTCCTGGAGACCCCTGGCTGGAGTTATTTGGGAATTTAGCTACTTGAACTGGGCTTCTTGTGGGACTTTCAAGAGCCTTGTGTTTTTCATGTTGCAGTGAACGGACCTTTTCAATCTCGCTGGTATCATTTGCTCCCTCTCCTCCAGTGATTTTAACAAACTTTTCAAGGAAGGACAACAAAATAATTTCTTTACAACACAGACCCACAACAACCATTTTCCTAATCAGTTCTTCCATAAGTGACTCAGAGGAAGCTGTGTCCAAGTTTCAAGAGTTCTTCCAGCAAGAATCACAACCTCCTCAGAGGAGGGAACCATGCTGTTGTCAAAGGCACTTGTAGTCAGACAACACTGCCCAGAACTCACTGTGCCAAAATGATGTCACAGTCTGGTTACTCAAATTGTTATAGAGATTCCTCTGCCCAATTAAGGTGCTAATGAGGCCATATCCAAAGTGTACTTTATTGAACAGTAAATATGAGGTAGAGAGAGAGATGGAAAGAAAGAGAAAAGGGGAGAGAGCAAGGGAGTGACAGGGACAGAGACCTCCCCTGGAGCAGGGCAGGTGTGACATTGTCCCCTGTGTGTGTGGCCTTCCCAGGGTGGGGGTTTTACACCTGAGCCAGTTTGGGTAAGGGGGGTGGTGTTCACCCCCTGAGAAGGGATTACCCCACTGTTTCAGGTTGCCATGCAAGATGTAACCAAATGCAGGTTTTCAATCCCCATCTTCATCAACTGCTATAAACAGGTGGGGCAGGGTTCTTTATCTCTTCCATGACTCACCCCTGATAACGCCCTGCAGGGGAGATATCTTCTGCTAATGGGCCATTGAGTGTCTCTGCAGGACTGATAAAATTCCATCATCCCATTGTGGGATGCTCTGCCCAGGGGGAGGATCTAAACATTCCTACCTGGATATAAGCTGAGTCTTTCAACACCAGGAGCAGCTTGCCTGCTGGATTCCCAGCAGGACAAGAGCTCCATAACCACCACTGGACCTCCAGAGGAAGACCAGACCCTTCTGCAGGATCACTGCTCTGACAGAACCACGTTCACCTCTCCCACAGGACTGCAGCCACCATTTAATAGGACTGAAGCCACCTCCCTTACCTACAGGGTGTCAGGTTATATCCTGACTGTGTCAGTTTAAAGCAGTGTTTCTGTATCATTGCTTTGATCTTCATTTTCCTCTTAAATTGTGATTCTGGCTTAGACCCTTTCCCAGGTTTTCCTTCAAACCAGTACAAAACTCAACGTGCTCATCCCTTGTTATTCTCCCAAAACAGGATTTCCCATCCCCAAACCTTAGCCAGATGGAAAAAGAGGCTGTGAGGAACAGCATCCCCAGGACACCCAGGCAGGTGAGGAGGAAGTCAGTGCCCCTTTCCCCCTCTCTCCTGCTCCATCTCCCAGCCCAGCACGGCCTCAGGCTGCAGGACAACCCTGCTGCCAACGCTGTCCTGCTGGGGATGCACTGGGGGGATCTCCTTCCCCTTCCCTCTGGCACAGAGGCAAATCCCATCCTCTCTTTGTCCCTCCTCCCCCAGACAAGAAGCTGAGAATGGAGAACAGGGAGGAAAAATCCCCGCGGATGAACCTGGAGGAAGGGGCTGTTATGAGTCACTCCAGGGCACAGGAATCCAATGGGGAGGAAAATCCCCACAGATTCCACAGGAAGAGGGGCTGCAAACCAAGTCTGGGGTGCTCTGAGGAGGAAAGACCCTCCCTTAGACAAGAAGATGGACAGAGCTTCAGCCAGAGCTCAGAGCTGGTGGTCCATGAGCAGCTTCATGATGGGGAGAAGCCCCACAAGTGCTTGGAGTGTGGGAAGAGCTTCAGGCAGAGCAGCACCCTGATCAGCCACCAGATGATCCACACCAGGGAATGGCCCTACGAGTGTGAGGAGTGTGGGAAAGGCTTCAGCTGCAGGTCAGAACTCATCAGGCACCGGCGCATCCACACTGGGGAGAGGCCCTACGAGTGTCCCCAGTGTGGGAAGAGCTTCACCCAGAGCTCTCACTTGACCAAACACCAACGGAGCCACCAGTAAGGCAAGGCCTCCAATGCCCCAAGTGCAGGAGGATTTTGTTCACTGCCCTAACTCCAGTAACTGGAGTATCCTCGTTGGGAAGAGCCCTGATGATCCATGTTCCCCATGATCCATGCTGGGAAGACACCTGTACTTTTTCCTGTCCCTGCCAATGACATGATGTGGGATGGAAAAACATGAAGGTCTGGCCATGGCCCTGTCATTACATTCACTCCCACCTCAGGTTATTGCCAGGGGCAGGAAATGGACTCTGTCTCACCCTGAGGAGAAGGGTGAAATTTCCAGGAAGGGGAAATTGTGGCCAGGAAGACCCAGTGACTTTTGTTGAGTTTTCCCTGTAAACAGTCCCTTCTGTTATCAATATTGTTTCTGGTTTTGTTTGTTCCTTATCCCGTTGCTGTTCCCAATAAATTGTTCTTATCCCAGCCTGGGATGTTTGCCTTTTGTGCTTTCCATGGGAGGCGGGAGGGCAGTGAGAGCAGCGCGGTTTTAGTGGGAGCAGGAAATTGGGGAATCCCATTCCTGAACCCCGGCCCGTGGAAACCGAGCATCCCAGCTGGTCCCAGCCCTGGTGGCCATGGCAACAGCCTTGGGAGCGGGTCCCTGGCTGGGGCTGTGGGAACCTCTTCCCTCTGGTGCCCAGGGACAGGAGTGGAGGGAACGGCTGCAGCTGAGTCGGGGCAGGCTCAGGTTGGATGTCAGGAAAAGGTTTTTGCCCAGAGGCTGCTGGGGCCCTGCCCAGGCTCCCCAGGGAAGGGTCCCAGCTCCAGGGCGCTCTGAGCTGCAGCAGCGTTTGGACAGCGCTGCCAGGCCCAGGCTGGCATTGTTGGGGTGTCCTGTGCAGGGCCAGCAGTTGGACTGGAGGATCCTGATGGGTCCCTCCCAGCTCAGCCAATTCTGTGGTTCTGGGATCCCATGAGCCTGGGGATGGGGCTGCCAATGGTTGCCATGGCAATGGGCTCTGGCTGCAGGCCTGAGCTGGTGTCCATGGCAGCCACCCCTGGCATTGGGTCTCCATGGAGCTGCCAAGGGAGTGACCATAGCAACAGGGGGCTGGTGATGGTTGCTATGGGAACCAACCATAACAACAGTGGGCTGCTGATGGCTGCCATGGAAACTGACCATAGCAACAGGGTCCTGGCAATGGTTGCCGTGGAAACTGAACAGAACAACAGGAGGCTGGTGATGGTTCCTGCTAAGGATCAGATTTGTCACAGGCCCTCAGAGGGGTTCCATGGGGACTTTCCAAGGGTCTCCAGGCTGTTCCAGAGCTGGAATGTCACAGGCAGAGACAGGGGCTCCATGGACACCTCCCAGGGCTTTCTGGGCATGTTAAAGCACCCTGTGGTCAGAGGCAGTCACAGCCATTCCGTGGTGACATCCCAGGGGACCTTGGGCTGCAAAGGCACCGATCTGTCACAGGCACTCACGGAGGCTCCACGGTGACATCCCAGGAGTCCCCAGGCTGCCAAAGAGCTGGGATGTCCCAGACACTCACAGGGGTTCCTGTCATGGGCACAGTACAAACTTCAGTCAAAGTTTATTACTGAAGTTCCTGTTGGGTCACGAGGTTCCAAAATGAACCCCAATAGCCCCCACAGATCCCCAAATACCCCCAAGGATGTCCAGGCTTTCTAAACTCCTTCTGGGAGAGCCACATTGGAGCAGCTGTTTCCAATCCCAGCTGCAGACTTTTCAAGAGTTTGTGTGTAAAGAATTATAAAGTGGGAAATAAACCTTTGTAGAATTTGTCCCACGGGATTATGGATGGCAAACCAGATATATTTATATGAATATGTATTATCTATTATGGTAATTATTAGAGAAAATTGTCTAAGTCAGAAATATTTAACCATGATTTAAGAGATGTATAATATATTATATAGAGCACTAAGAAATTATTTCAAAGCAACTGTATTAAAGCAAAATCTGTAATTAAGCAGAGATTGATGTCACTCCTGCAGACCATTGACTGTGGGCAAGTCCCTTTGACTTAGCCAGGAGCAGTGACCTTGAGGGGTGTCCCCACTGCAGGGAGGAATCCCCACCTCCCCCAAGAAGGGAAATGTCAGGAGACGCTGCCGTTAAAATTTGGGATGGGGCTTTTCCAGTCTGAGGTGCTGCCCTGTCAGTCAGATGTGCCCAGGCTGGGCCAGCTCAGCAGCTCTGCAGAAGCTCTCATTGGTGTCACTTGGTTGTTCCTTTCTCTGGAGATTTTCCCACCTCTGCCACAGCTTCAATTCCCTCTGAGGAAACTGAAATTTGGGATGGAGGAGTCAGGCTGGTTTCAGCATGATTCACCCCAAAAGCAGCATGACCTCTCTCCTTCATTTCCCACTGGGGACTTTGCAAACAGGGCCTTGCTGGAGTTGTTGGAGCCCATTGCAGGCAGAGCCTCCTGCTCCAGCAGGAACTGCCTTTCCTGTGCCATGAGCAGGGCAGGTCCCGCTGCAGGAAAAGCCCCAGGCCAGCCCCAGCACAGGGAAGGGCTCGGGCACAAGGGCAGAGTGCCGTGCTGGGAGCTGTGCCAGGGAGAGCCTGAGGCATGAACGGCACCTTGTTTCAGAGAATTGTTTAGAGGATGGGGGTCAGGGCTTGTGTGTCCTGCTTGGCACAGCCCAGGCAGGGCTTTCCCAGCCACATTCCACACTCCATTTCCCAGCTGCAGCCACTGGTGCCTCTGAGTTGTGCTGCCCCAGCCCCAGGGACGTTCTCCTTGTCTGCCCATTCCCCCACGGTCTCTGGACAGGGATGGCCTCAGTGGGGGCTGCTGACATCCTCAGCACCTTGGAGGCTGCTGCTGAATTTTCCTGCTCCAGAGGCTTGTTCAGCCTTCAGTGCAGGAATTCAGTGTCCCAGGGCTCATTAACATTCAGAACACCTTAACAAGCCAAGACTCTGGGAATAATTTGATTTTAATTTTCAAATCTCTTGTGGTTAATTGGACAGATCTCAGTAGTACATCTAAAGTGAATGCAATATATTTAAAAAGACAGTCACAAAACATTTCTTTAAGTCCTCCTTAGTTTTTTTTTCCGATTACTTCATTGATATGTGCAATCTCCAATTGACACTGAATTTAAGTACGGCTCCAGAGGCTTGTTCAGCATTCAGCTCTTCAGTGCAGGAATTCAGTGCCCCCAGGGCTCATTAACATTCAGAACAGCTTAACAAGCCAAGCCTCTGAGGATAATTTGACTTCAGTTTCTAAATCTTGTGTGGTTAATAAGAGAGATTTCAGAAGTGCATTCAACTGAATATGATCTATTTTAAAAGACAGTGAGAAAAGATTTTTTAGGTCCTGTTTATGTTTTTCTTGTTTCCTCTGTAAATAGCAATCTCCAATTGACACTGAATCCAGGTACCTCCTCATGCAGTATGAATAGATATGAAAATCAAGACCCTTCATGGCTGACAAACAATCTGACTCTGTCCCTACCCCCACCCCACCATTTCCCCCATCCAAGCCCTGGCACTCAGAGCAGCCTTGTGCAAATCTGAGCTCCCTCCAGCCCAGGCTGCACCTGCAGCTTTCAGCTCCTTGGCTCCAACTCCCACCTGCTTTCCTTGGAGAAGGAGCTGACCGAGACACAGAAGGATGTTCATTTCTTGTCAGCCAACAAAGCCAAGGGAAGGCTCAGCTCCATCAAATGCAAAAGTCATTCCTCTGCTGGATATTAAATCCACTTTCCACAGCAGACAGTCTCAGAGCAATGGAAAACACCTTCTGTGCCCAGCACAGATCCCAAGGTCCCCTCAAACCCTCCCTGCCCCGATTCTGCCCAGATTTGCTCTTTGCACACTCGAGTCACACACTGAAGTCAGGAGCTCCCTCCATGCCCAGAGGGAGGAAAAGAGAGAAAGGAGATGAAGAGCTCTCCTGTGCAGAGCCAAGGTCCAAGTGCAGCCCCTGCAGTGGGAGCCACAACTCATCAGGTTTGTGTCCTTTGGGCTCAGGGCCTGGTGACACTCAGAGGCACAGAAAGGTTTCTTGCCAACAAACACAAGTTGAACATTTGAGCAGTTTAATAACCATCACAGCTCTTCCCTCAGCTCTCTGTGACATGCCAGCAGCATCTGACATGTCCACCATCCCCCAGGGATTTCTGTACATGAGCAGGTTTAGACAAAGACATAAGGTAATTCTGTGATACATAAAAACACAAATAAAATTATATTTATTATATATTTATTTGAACTTCAGAAATATTGGGCAATTTCTTCCAGCTCAAAGCATGAAGCCAGTCAGTTGAGAGGCACTTGAATGGCCAGAGAGCATCTAGAGGAGGAAATCTGAGAGCAGTAGAAGTACATAGATCCACCTGCTGTAAAGGAAGAGATGTCATTAGACATGGCCATTTCAACAGAAGAGCTGAAAACACCTGAAGGAAAAGGGAGAGGAAGTAATAAACAGAATATTGGTGACACCAGTAAAAGGGAAGGTCAGTATTTCTCCTCCTGCCATCAGTACACCTCCAGGAAATTCCTGTTTCTGGTGGGAAAATTGTGCCATTTCTTAAAAGTGCTCAAATGATCCATATAATAAAGGTTTGCTTGTATATTATGAAATTAAAAGATATAAACACTTGTGCCCCTTTTCCAGGCAGACATTGGTTGCGTGCCCATGAACAGGCAGTGCCATTTGTGCCCTGAGGTGCCCAGCTGGGACTGGATCTCTCAGAGAGCACCTGACGGAGAGCAGAGCACCTTGCAAGCTGCAGGTCCCTGCCAGACCCGCAGGGCTCCTGTCCCATGAACATCTGCTCTGCTCCAGTCTGAAACAGGGCCCAGCATGGTGCTGGGATCATCAGAGAGCTGAGGTGTGTGCTGGAATTCAATGCACTCCCCATTGCGCAGCAGCCCTGCATTTCCCTCCTGCAGCCTTGGTCTCCAGCACAGCCATGGAGGCTCTTTGGGCTCTGGACTGTTGCTGCAGCCCCCAAGGGCAGCTGAGCTCTGCCTTTGGCACAGTCAGGCCTGGCCAACGCAGGCCATGCTCAGCAATTGCTTGTGTGTGCCTGGCCTTGCTGTCAGCCCCAGCAGCGGCTGCGTGGCCCCTTTGTGGCCCTGTGCTGCCCCAGCCATGGTGGCCCAGCCCCTGTGCAGGCCCAGCCCAGGCCAGGAGCATTGCGGCTGGGAATGGCCCGTGCCGTGGTGCCCACAGCAGCCTTGGGGCTCTGTGCCCCATGGCCTCCCTGCTGGGCAGCCTCTGCCAGCCCTGCAGAGCCGGTGGCACCTGTGGGGCTGCACAGACAGCCCTGCCCCGGGCTCTGCCGGCCTCTGGGCCAGCAGAGAGGCAGCCAGGGCTGACCATGGCCGGGAACAGGCCCTGAGCCCCGCAGGAGGATGGAGCTTGACCACAGCCAAACTCAGCCCAGGCAAAAGCTGGGCTCAGCAGCCAGGTCTGCCAACACACGGGGACAGAGGCTGGCACTGACAAATGTCCTGGGCCCTTTCCCTGCTCTGTCCATGCCACCAAGGGCACAGAGCAGCCTCCTCTCTGGGCCACTTGCCTGTTTGCAATGCCTTGCACAGGCGCTGGCCCTGCCCCACAAGGCCTGGCCTGAGTCCTGCCCCTGCACGTTCAGTCAGGCTGAGATGGACACTGATGGGTTCTGGGCCAGGCTCTCGGAGCCCAGCCCAGCTCCTTGCAAGCTCTGCCAGCTGCCCTGAGCTCTGGGCAGCACCAAGGGCCTCTCCCCAGCCCAGCCCAGCCGGCTCTGGCCCCACTCTGCTGAGGCCAGGCTGCTCTGGGGGCTGCCCCACGGCCTCAGCCCCTGGCAAGGGCACAGCAGCAGCTGCAGCTGCCAGAGGACTCATCCCCAGCCATGGGGGAAGGTGCTTGGCCAAGGCCAAAGGAGGCTCTCTGGCTGCCCTGCTCCCCTCGGGCTGAGGTGCTGAGAGCTCTGCAGCCCCTGCTGCCATCCCATCTGCCCAGGGCAACACAAGAGCCGCGGCCTTGGGGCCCTCAAGAGCTGCTCCTGCTCCAGGCCCAGGGCTCATGCCAAAGCCGGGGCAGCCACAAAGCTGTGCCCATTTCTGTTCATTGCTGCTCTGATGGGGATGGATCTTCAGACACTTGGAGGTTGCTGATGAATTTTATTACTCCAGAGGCCTCTTCTTTGCTGAGCTTTCCTGTTCAGGAATTCAGTGACAAAAGCTCATAAATATTTGTTCAAAACACCCAAACAAGAAAAGGCCCTGGGAGTATCTTAAATGTTCAATTCCTCTGTTGTTACTTAGAATAATTTCAAAAATGTTTTTAAAGTGAATATACTTTTTTGAAAACAATGCAGACATTCCAGTGTCATATTTTCTGAAAAATCACTTTGTCAGGATTTCTTCCCCTGGGAAGAAGAGAAGTATCAGAAAAGAATGAAAACAATAATTATCTGATTGCTTCTCGGTGTTTGCTGCTTTGGAATATGGTCTGGATATTGTTTACCAACAGGTGCATGTTTGATTGGTTTCCTGTTAATTGTTTTTACTTAATGACCAATCACCATCAGATGTGTCAGAATCTAAGGAGTTAGTCACGAGTTTTTCATTAACATTCTTGTTAAGCCTTCTGTCTGTATCCTTTCTTATCCTTTAGTGTAGTTTTAGTATAATATAATATAATATAATATAATATAATATAATATAATATAATATAACATAATATAATATAATATCAGCCCTCTGAGAACATGGAGTCAGATTCTCATCTCTCACCTCGTCTTTGGGACCCTCACAAACTCAACACAGATCGAACTCTTTTGTCCTGCTTTCGTTTCCTGTTTATAGATTGATATCAGCAATGTTCAAATTATATTTATGCCCAGCACCTTCAAATTCAGTCTGAAAAGATATGAAAATCAAGGCCCTCCAACTGGCTCACAAACAATATCACTTTGTTCCCCTTCCCCACCATTTCCCTCCAACCCCTGGCACTCCTATGGATCAGGAATGGTGTGGCCAGCAGGACCAGGGCTGTGATTCTTCCCCTGTGCTCAACACTGGTTGGGCAGCACCTCAAGTGCTGTGTCCAGTTCTGGGCTCTCAATTTAGGAAGGACATGGAGGGGCTGGAGCGTGTCCAGAGAAGGGCAACAAGGCTGGGGAGGGGTCTGGAGCAGAAGTCCTGTGAGGAGTGGCTGGGGGAGTTGGGGTTGTTTATCCTGGAGAAGAGGAGGCTTAGGGAAGACCTCATCACTCTCTACAACTCCCTGACAGGAGGGTGCAGACAGGTAGTGGTCGGGCTCTTTTTCCAGGGACCACTGACAGGACAAGAGGACACAGCCTTCAGCTGCACAAGGAGATGTTTAGGCTGGACATAAGGAAATATTCTTCACACAAAGGGTGATTGGGGATTGGAATGGGCTGCCCAGGGAGGTGGGTGAGTCACCATCCCTGGAAGTGTTTAAGGAAAGACTGGATGTGGCACTCAGTACCATGGTCTGGGTGACAAGGTGGTGTTGGGTCCCAGGTTGGACTTGATGCTCTCCAAGGTCTTTTGCAGCCTGGTTGATCCTCTGATGATTGTGGCACTGCAGGGCCCTGGGGAAGCAAGGGGTCATTGTGACACGGCAGGGCCTGGTGACACTAATAGGACCATGGTGACAATGTGTACAACATGGCAGCACAGAGCCAAGGAGCCATTCTGACACTGTGGTGCTGGATGGGAGAAAGGAGTCCATTGCAACAGTCTGGGTCCTGCTGGAACCACAGAGGCCACTGTGGCACTGCAGGGCCTTGTGGAACCAAGGGGCCATTGTGCCACTGCGGAACCAAGGAGACCTTGGAAGACCCTGGGGACAATGGAATCAAGGGACCTTTGTTCCATTGCAAGGACTCTGGAAACTGAGGGAACAATTGTGACACTGTGGTGCCCCATGGAACCAAGGGTCCCTTGTGACACTGCAGGCTCTTGTGTCACCAGGGCTCCATTGTGCATTGTGCCAAGAAAGTCATTGTGGCACTCTGAGGCCTCATGGAACAAAAAGGCCACTGTGACCCTGCAGGGCCTTGTGGGACCATGCAGAGCATTGTGACAGAGCAGGACCTGGTGTCACGATGGGGTCATTGTGACACTGCAGGGCCCCATGGAACCAAGGGGCCAGTGCTGCTCCTCAGGGACTCCTGGAATGAAGGAAACATGTTGTACACCATAGTGGCCCTTGAGACCAAGAGGCCATTGTGGTGCTGTGGAACCAAGGAGAGCATTGCTGCACTGCCAGACCTCATGGAAACAAGGATCCATTGTGACACTGCAGGGCCTTGGAGGACCAAGGGGCCATTGTGACACTGCAGGGCCCAAGGATCCCAGGGACTTTGTGACACCCAGGGGTCCCATGGAACCAAAGGGACATTGTGACACTGGGAGGCCTAATATAATCATGGAGACAATTGGGACACTCTGGGGCCCAATGGAACCATGGTGACACCAAGTTGGCTGGGAGTGTTGATCTGCTGGAGGGTAGGAGGGCTCTGAACAGGGCCCTGGACAGGCTGGATCCAGGGCCCAAATCCAACAAGGTTTAACAAGTCCAAATGCCGGGTCCTGAACTTTGGCCACAACAACCCCTGCAGCACTACAGGCTGGGGACAGAGGGGCTGGACGGTAGCCAGGCAGAAAGGGACCTGCAGGGACTGATGGACAGCGGGCTGGACATGAGCCAGCAGTGTGCCCAGGTGGGCAAGAAGGCCAATGGCTCCTGGCCTGGATCCGGAATGGTGTGGCCGGCAGGAGCAGAGCTTCTAGTGTGCCAGCAATGATCTGCCTCGCAGCTCTGCACATGGACATTGCTGCTGCAGCTTCAGAGAAAGGAACACAAAGGGATCTCTGGAAAAAACTTTGCTGGGAGATCCCTTAGTTCCTTTAAAGCCACCAAAAGCACAGCCCCTCACAGGCACATTCTGTGGCCACAGGGAAGATTGAGAGAAACAAAATGAGAAAAGGCAGAACCAATGGCTTTTTTTTGTGGACAATATTAAAAAACTGAAACATGGGGTAAAAAATAACAAATCAAAACCAAACCCAAAAGAATTACCAAAGCTGATTTATATTACCTGGCCTGTCCCTGCTGCAGCCCCGGCACTGCCACCCCCAGGGCTGTGCCTGGCCCCGAGAGCACTCAGGCCCTGCAGCAACACCAGGGCCACCAGGGCAGCCAGCACTGATCTTCCCCCAGCTCTGCACACAGACATTGCTGCTGCAGCTCCAGAGAAGGCAACAGAAGGGCATCTCTGCAGAAAACTTTGCTGGGAGATGCATTTGTTACTTTAAAGCCACTGACCGCACAGCCCCTCATTGACACAGTCTGTGAACACAGGGAATGTGGAGAGAAACACAACGAGAAATGGCACAAACAATGATATTTTTTAAGGACAATATGAAAAAAGTAAAACCAAAAAAAAGACCTTCAAGGATGAAATCAAAAAGAAGCATGAAAGATGACTTTTATTGCATGTGATTTGCAAACCCTGGCCAGCAGTTTAATGCTTCTGAAACCATCCAGTCATCAGTCTCCACACTGCAGCCTTGAGCTCCTGGTTCCTCAGGCTGTAGATGAGTGGGTTCAGGGCAGGAGGCACCACTGAGTACAGTATTGACAGGATCAGATCTAGGGATGGGGAGGAGATGGAGGGGGGTTTCAGGTGTGAAAATGTGCCAGTGCTGATAAACAAGGAGACCACGGCCAGGTGAGGGAGGCAGGTGGAAAAGGCTTTGTGCCGTCCCTGCTCAGAGGGGATCCTCAGCACAGCCCTGAAGATCTGCACATAGGAGAAAATGACAAAAAGAAAACAAACAAATAGCAAACAGGCGCTAAGAGCAATTAGCCCATGTTCCCTGAGGTAGGATTTTGAGCAGGAGAGCTTGAGGATGTGTGGGATTTCACAGAAGAACTGGCCCAGGACATTGCCATGGCACAGGGGCAGGGAAAATGTATTGGTTGTGTGCAGCAGTGAATAGAGAAAGCCACTGGCCCAGGCAGCTGCTGCCATGTGGGCACAAGCTCTGCTGCCCAGGAGGGTCTCATAGTGCAGGGGTTTGCAGATGGACACATAGCGGTCGTAGCACATGATGGTCAGGAGGAAAAACTCTGTAGTCGCGCAGAAAACAAAAAAGAAGACCTGTGCAGCACATCCTTTGTAGGAGATGGTCCTGGTGTCCCAGAGGGAATTGTGCATGGCTTTGGGGACAGTGGTGCAGATGGAGCCCAGGTCGCTGAGGGCCAGGTTGAGCAGGAAGAAGAACATGGGCGTGTGCAGGTGGTGGCCGCAGGCTATGGCGCTGATGATGAGGCCGTTGCCCAGGAGGGCAGCCAGGGAGATGCCCAGCAAGAGGCAGAAGTGCAGGAGCTGCAGCTGCCGTGTGTCTGCCAGTGCCAGCAGGAGGAAGTGCCTGATGGAGCTGCTGTTGGACATTTGTGCTCCCTTAGCTTAGGGATCTGTAAGAAAAGTAATCATGGAATAGTTGTGTTTGGAGAGGACTTTGAACATCCCAGCACAGCCTGGGGGCACTTTCCCCCCATTGCCTGCCCAGGGCTCTGCTGCCTGGAGCTGTCCCTGCCAGCAACTGCTTCCCTGTGCCCAGGGCTGAGCCCTGCCAGTGCTGCCAGAGCCCAGCCCAGCCCTGGGAGCTCAGATCTGCCCTGCAGACCCCTCCTAGCCCTGCCACTGCCCAGGGGCAGCTCTATCTCTTCAAGCTCTGATGGCAATGTCAGAGCAACCCTGAGGAGGCTGGAAAAGTGACAATGATGCTGCCTCCAAGGGGTCCTGTCGTGATTTGTGTCACTGCCTGGTTTATTTAGATTTGAGAGAAATTGTTGGTTTTTTTTTTTTTTTTGCTCCTTAATTGAAAAATGAATATCTATGTGCAATTTCCAATTCAGGCAACCGAGAGCAGTAAACTAAAAAAGCATGATTTTCCCTTTTATGAAGCCCCTGGGTTTGTTGTGCTTCCTGTATAATGAACTCAGAAATATTGTGCAGTTAAATGCCATGCTGGGAGCAGTCCTGAACAACGCAGCATCCTCCCCCCAAGGAGAACACTTCCAAGCCTTACCAGCTGTCTCCTCCCACCCAGATCTTGTCCCCCAGTGCTGGGAGCAGCTGCCAGGGCTGGCTGAGAGCTGTCCCTGGCAGGCAGCAGAGTCCCTGCCCCAGCACAGCGCCTTGGGCTGCCGGACCCTGCTCTGCAGGACAGCCCTGGGCACCCCTGGCTGCTCTGCACAAGAGACAATCAGAGAATGTACTCACAGGGTCTGTAGGCATTGGGATGTTCCAGCTTTAGGAGATGGCTCCCGGAGCTGCAGCTGCATTGTCCTGCAGCCAGAGGTTCCTGTGCCAAGGGCTGGCAGTGATTGTGCCCCAGGCACTTCTCAGCACCTTCCCAGCCCTGACTGATTGAAGCTCTCTGTGCCTCTGTGCTGTGTCCGGGGTGGCTGCAGGCAGTGCCCCAGCCCTGCTGGGCTGGGAGAAAAGCTGCTCATCAAGAGAAATGTGCTTTTGAAGCTCTTCTTGGTTACCAGGAGCTGCCTCTGTGCCAGAAGCCCAGCCCAGCTCAGCAGCACAGACACAGCACAAGGACTTTAATGAGCCTCTGGGGCTTTGTGCTCAGACCCTGAACATCAGTCCCTGAGAGGGAGCTGAAGAAACCTCTCCAGAACTCCAAGTCAGAATCCAACTCCAAAGTTTCTTGGACTTTTAATGGGTCCCAGAGAGGGACACGACTGAGAAAGTGTCCCCAGGCACCAGGCAGAGCAGAGAACTGGAGGCAGTAATGACAGGTGGGGACAAAGAGAAGCCAAGTCTTGGTGCCCTGGGCACAGCAGCAGGGTCTGTGCCACCAAGGGCTGTGAGGAGACACCTTGTCCTGAGGCACTGGGGCCTCCTGGCACAGCCCCAGCCAGGCTGGGCACTGTCAGCCCCTTGTCCTGCCCTCAGCATCCCCCCCTAGCCCACATCCCAGTGGCCTCAAAGATCTGCTGGAAGGAGTCCCTGGGGAGTCTTGCTCACCAATGGCCCTGGGGTCTCCTTAACTCTCCTATGGTTTTTCAAAGGACTTTGGGTTTGGCTTTTGCCTTGGAGTCTCTGAGAGGTTTGTGCAATCCCATCCTCCAATTATCTCCTTTAATTAGTCCCTTGAGATTCTTTGTCAGTAGCAACATTCAGTGGGACGCATTAATACTTCAAGGTACTTCAGTTCTTTAGGGTACTTGTTGTTTCCCTTTTGATACAGACTCTGTGAGAGGTTTGTGCAATCATGGCCCCAATTATCTGCTTTAACGAGTCCTTTGAGAGCTTTGTACTGATACTCAGTGGGGCTCATTAATGCTTTAAGATACTCAAGGTTTTTAAGGTACTTTGAATTTTTCTTCCTACACTCTGAATCTCTGAGAGGTTTTTGTGCCATCCTGGCCTCCAATTCTCTCTTGAAGGAGTCTATGAGGGGCCTGTGTTTGGGATGGACCTCAGTGGGACCCATTCATGCTTTGAGACACTTCTGCATTTTCCTCTGACTTTGACTCTTGGAAAGGTTTCTGCAATCTCCTCTCAGGCCCTGAACTTCCAGAGCTCAACTCTAAATGCACCACAAAGCTCATTAGGATCAGGCAAGTCCTGACAAACCATGGCCCTGCCTTGGTTTCCCTCTGCTCCAATGGAGTTCATTAGGAAGATTTCCTTTTACAGTTAGGGAGAAATATTTCAAAATGCTTCTAAGAAACATGTAATGCTCTTTTAAAGAGTGTATTTTATTACTGTTCTCTTTGGAGAAGAGCTGATTGCAGCATTCCGTGATTGATATTGATATAGGGCTGCTCCTAAGGAGGTCTGGCCAGATCAGAGAAGTTGTTTACGTTGAGAGCTGATCCATTGTTGACAACCTTGCTCCACATTCCCCAACCCCATGTGAGAAACGACTTTTACTTTCAAAAATTGAAATGCTTTATTAAAACCTTGTGAAAATACAATGGAAGACTGAATAAAGGAAAGAATACAGCACCACGGGCAAAGAATTTAGTCACTGTGTGCTCATCCACAAAATGGATGTTTTGTCTTTTATACCTCCGCCCCATCCCAAAGTCTTGTCAATCGACTCCTTCTTCTCTGTCCAGTGGTGGAGATCACTTTCTTACACCTTGATTGCAGGTCAGGTGCTGCCATAGTAACAAGCCAACCCTCCCAAATGCCCCAGCTAGTGAGGCCATCCGGTGATAACAATGCAGGGGAGAGGGGAGGGATAACTATACATCTACAAAACTTCTCCTAACATATATTTATTATTCACCCCTTAATTGAGTGTCAAAGAAAGTCAACTGATCTATAACAAACCCCCTTTTCTTTTTCTAGAAGTCACTTGCTTGCAAATTTAGGTAAAAAAAAAAATTCTCTCTCTCTTGAATGAGTCATACCAGCATCTGTTGATGTGGGCAAGGACAGTGGGAACAGCAGAAAAAATCTCAGGTTTTGCTTAGACACACTTATTTGGAATGGACAAAAAGTCATCACAGAGGTCCAGTATGGCTTTGACTCCCATCTACCGTGCCTATGTGGCTGCTACCCATAGTCAGTGTATCATAGGGGTGAGCACAGAGGCCAACTCGGTCCTGCCCTCCAGTCCTTGTTGAAGTAAAAGACAAAAGGGGACATAAGACCTCTGAGGAATGGCCTTTTGTCCCAACCTTACCATGCCTACAGGGTTGTTACCCACAGGAGGGCTATGGAGCCTTCTTGGTAGCAAACAAAGGGGCCAACCCAGTCTTGCCCTCCTTCCTTTGTCTTATTTTCTTAAAGAAGCTCTCCCATTACTTTTACAGTCCCTTGTGTACTTCTCCTCAACAGATGCTGGTAATTCTCACCAATGAAAAAAGGAAGACAGTTCTTGAGCTGGTTGGTGGAAGCTTGACTCCACTTTTTGGTGTGTTGGTGTTTTACTGGTTGTCTTTCAATCTCTGCTTGAGAGTCAATCTTGTTTCACCCAGCCTGGATGTTACAGTCCACTCTTTGGGTTCTTCTCCTGGGCCTCTGACTCTGTTGCCATGAGTCCATCCCCGCTCTGCAGTTCACACGGCCAATTTGGTGGTGAGCAGTACCTGAAAGGCACCTTCCCACTGAGGAGTTAGAGGCTGCTCTCTCCATGACTTAATCATCACCCAATCCCTGGGATTAATATTACGGATTCTGAAATCCAGGGTGGTAGTTTGAGGAATTGCCGCTTTATGTGTTAGCCCTTCTAAGGTTTGTGCTATAGACAAAACTTATTTCTTGGCATTGGCTTCCCCTCCCTCATAGGTGGCAACCTTCTGGGGTGAGGTCAGGAAGGGTAACCCAAACATCATTTCATAGGGTGACACTCCCAGATCTGACTGGGGTTGGGTTCCAATTCTTAATAAGGCCAAAGGGAGACATTTTATCCATGACATTTGGGTTTCAATCATTAGCTTAGCTAGAGCTCTTTTAAGAGTTTGATTCATTCTCTCTACCAACCAGAACTCTGTGGATGCCATGGAGTGTGTACTTCCTAATTTATTTCCAAGGCCTGAACAACTTTCCGCAATATCCTCGATATAACATGAGTTCCCCAGTCTGAATCAATCCTGTTTGCCGTCGCATACCGGGGAATGATTGATTCTAGAAGTGTTTTACTCACAACACTGGCACTGGCTTTCACAGTGGGTACCACCTCTACCCAATGAGTCACGTGATCTACTATCACTGGCAAAAACTTCCACCATTGTATCTGGGGAAGCTCAGTAAAGTCTACTTGGATGTTTTGGAAGGGTCATAAGGCTAGTTCTCACCCTCCCCTGGGTGTTTTCCTCATGATTTTCTTATTCAGTTATTGACATATCACACATTGTTCAGTTACTTGCTTAGGTATCCTGAAAATTCCCATGCAGCCCCATTCCCTTAGGAATTGATCACTTAGCACTTGTGCGCCCCAATGTGTTGTTCCATGTATGCCTTCTAGCATTTTCTTGGCAAGGGGTTTATTCAACATTTGCCTCCCATCTGCTAATCTCCACTTCCCTTCATTATCTCTCTTGGCTCCTATTTTAAGGAGTTTTTCCTCTTCTGTCCCACTGAATAGGGGGACATTATGCATTTCTCTCATGGGGGTTAATACTATTATTAGTCCTTTTGTCCCTGATTCAGTTGCATTTTTAGCTTCTAAATCGGCTAAATTGTTCCCATGCGTCTCTTGCATCATCCTTTTTTGTTGCCCGTTAACATATACCATGTCCAGGTTTCGAGCAAATTTGGGGAAGAATCCCCCAAAGGAGCTCTGGTGGGAGAAGCAGATCCAATTGGCCCCTCCCCCCAACTGGTCCGGGAGGAAAAAATACCTCCTTGGAGAAAGGTGGAAAAAACCCTGTTTATTAAACAATAAAACCAAAACAATATCAAACAATGAGACCCCTTGCCACTCTAAAAGAGATGACAAACTGAGAAAACCCCGGGTTGAAGCTCAGCTCACTCAGTCTCTGATCAGTCCCTCTGGTGCTGGAATTGTCGCAGGCCAGGCCTGGCCCGGTGGGCCACAGCTGCAGCTGCCGGTGCTCTTCTGGGTGTTCAGTCCAGAGCAGTTTCAAGAGGTCTACAGAAAAGGAAAAAAAAAACAGTCCAGGGAACTTCTTAGACTCAGCTAGAACTAACACAAACTAAAAAGCAAAAGAAGAGCTCTGTCCCGCTGTCTGTCTGCAGACAACACAGTCAGGAGCAGGAATGTGGAGGAGTGAGTGCAGTGTCTGAAAACAAACTGCGCGCTTCTTCTCTCCCCCCCTTCACTCTCTGGAACACTCTTAAAGGTACAAAACTTATTATTCAACATAAACAGAATGAGACGATTGGGGATAAAAGCATCATATAGTCAACCCAGGACTGAAAGCTACCACCTTAAGAAACCCAAAAGATTTTCCTCCAGGCAGACACCAGCAGTAGCATTATGCCAATGTTTTCCACCCCTTTTCTGTGTCTTTTAAGAGTTCCTCAGTGCTCAGCAGGAATGAAATGACCTGTAATAATGTGATTTGAGGGCTCTGTGTTGTTCGTTGCCACATGAGTGTTCATGACAAGCTGAACACCCCACTCGTGGCTCTGTCGAGTCAAATTCATCCCAATTCTGTGCAAACAGCAGCCCTGAGATGCTGAGAAGAGCAGGCACAAGAGTGGGTGGGTGTGCATGCACACACCCAGGGGCTGACTGCTGTGTGGGCAGATGGTTTTGCAGTGTTGTAAATCTTCACTCTCCCAAGCTGAAAGACTATTTCAAATAGATATCTTAAATGAAAATATATATCAAAAAATAAAATTGTCCAAAAATACATGTGCATTAAATTTCATGCATATAATATAATATAATATAATATAATATAATATAATATAATATAATATAATATAATATAATATAATATATATATGAGATCATTTTTGAAGCCATTGCTTGTGGGGGATATTAGATGATCTCCTAGTGTTTGTACATTTTTGCTTTCTGCTACTGCTGATCCTAGCAGCAACTCCCTGTCAGTTCTTCCAGGTCACTTCACACAAAGGGACTTCATAATTTCAGTGCCGGTGAGAGCTTGGCACTGAAATGCCAAGTTGATTCCCAGCTCTCCAGCCTCCCTCTGGATTTTGGGGCATCTCAGCACGTGTGTCCATGGCCCTTCCTTCATCCCCAGCCTGCAGCAGTCACAGTCGCTGCTGCCTCCCCCTTGCTGCAGCTCATTTGCCAAAGTGCTGCCAAAGGCAGCAGAGCTGGCTCAGGATCCCTGCTGGCTTCTGCTCTCTGGGATGAGCTTCAGGGGGACACTTGGAGCACTTTCCTAAAGAGCTGCCCGTGGGATGAGGGATTTGTCCTCCCCGGGTGGCTCCTGCTTGTATTCTGTGCTCATGGAGCCCCAGAGTTTTCTCAGCTGCCTCTGCAGCGAGTTCTGAGCCAACGTGGGGCTCTGCTGCCAGCCCAAATCTGCGCTTCCCCTGCCCAGCCTGAGTGCAGGTGGGGCATGTGCTGGGCATGGCCGGAGATTTGCGTGGCCAAAATCCTCCAGCATTTACATCTGCTCATGGCCTTGGGTAGCACAAATCTACACTTACTTCAGCTGAAGCATTACAATTATTGCAGATAGTTACACCCGCACTACTAATGTACAAATACACAAACATTAACTTATGTTTAAAAATGAAATTTATTTTAAATTGCAACAGCTGTGTTGCAATTTAAAATAAAACACAGAAATATCAATTTATGCTTAAAATCTAATTTATTCTGAGTATTGTGCTATGTAAATATATACAGAAATCAACTTCAGTGAAAAAAAATTACTTTATTGCAGCACTCTGCAACAACTCACTGTACACAAATATTGAAGTTCCTGAAGTTTAACAATTAAATTTGTTACATATTACTGCAACCGCGCAGCCCATATACAAATACAGAAACATCAATATCCCTCTCTAAAGAATCTCAGATCCAGAACTAAATAAATAGAATTTTAGAACTATACAACTCCATACATAATAAATAGAAGTAAATACATATATAGGCATAACAATATAGAGATGTAAACATGCATCACATATTTCATGACATATAACATGACAATATAATACAAACATAACAAACCTGTCTATGAATACACAAATATCAATGGACCAATAAAACAATCCATACATCCCCAGCAATAGAAGCGCACAGCTACAGAGCTGTACAAGTATGTAAACAGATGAATATACACGCATCAATATAAAAATATACACACATAATATCCCTATACAAATATCAGCCAGTGTATGTAAATATCCCTATACTTGTACCTATCCAAACCTAACTACACATCCATAAACAGCGCTAGATCAGGAGGGGTTGCAGCCGCCGATGTTCCCAGGCTCTCGCTCGGGCTCCTCCTCCCGAGCAGAGCAGCGCTCCTGGGCAGGGACAGCAGATGGGACACCTGGCAAGCAAAGGGAACACTGAGTGAGTGTGGGGACGTTTCCCTTGGCAGCAGCTGCACTTCCATCAGGGAAGAGAAAATGTCAGAGCCTCCCCAGGAGGGTCAGAAGGAAAAGCAGCCGAGCGGGCCAGGCTGTGGTGAGCTGTTCACTTCTTTCTGGCATCCCAGTTGCTTTGAGGGAACTCCCTCATGTCAGGTTATTGAACGACCTCTGCACTTACCAAGACTGTGGCCCCCAAATCAATCAGCATTTATGTCTCCAGCTGCTTGCACCAATGACAGGGTGTGAAGGTCCGCCCGAAGTGAATGGGTGACGAATGATTTTTGGGTGCAAAAATAACCAACAAAGGCACAGGGGTTTGCAGTAGCAAATCAACAAGATGGAGTTTATTGATAATAACTACAGCTAAATATGCATTGGTTAGAGGATCCGGGGAAGAGAAGGGTAGGATAAGGAAAAAGGGAGGAAAGAGGGTTAGGGAATGGGTATAGCTACCAAGATGTGATGCCTTCGGGGTCCCACCGCCGATGCTCGCTGGTACACGTCTTGGGGAGACTCTCGGAGAGGCAGTTGAACCCAACCCCAGATATACTGTTCTTGGTTGGGGGAAGGGTGGCCGCAATTATGTTTCCATGGAGGGGAAAAGTCCATTGTTTTCATGGCCGAATGCTCCCAGGTACGTCTACTCTGGGCAGGTTCTCCCCCTTCCCTGAGTTGGGAGGGGGTACAGTCTCAGTCTCTGGAAGGAGGTTGCCAGGGGGGTGCCATGGGGGTGCCAATAGGGTGCCAGAGGGGGTCTTGGTTCTTTGATGAGGGGATTCGCATCTCTGTTGGTCTGTCGCGGTGGTTGAAGACAGGCAAGAGGGGTCTTCTCTTGGAGGTGGGGGGAGTCACCCCAGAGCTCAGTCCAGCCAAGCCTGAAGTTTGGAAGAAAGTCCAGTTCCATTGTTCAGAACAGGGCAGCATGCCCCTTCGAGTACAGCACGGCATGTTCTGCAGACACCATCTGTAAACACGCTAAATACGCATGAGACTTTCTTTCCCAACTGGCTCAACAGTTTTTTAACCCTTCGGTGGTCTCATGACAATTGTGAGGCAAAAACTGAAGGATTTCCGGATGGACTTCCACACAGGGAATGCCCTCTAACAGTGCTGGGGCTCAAAGTTACCTTGCACAGGTCATCTGACAGGGCCTTGTTCTTTCTGGGCTTCCCGTATTTCTCCTTAACTTCCACCTGGAATTTTTACAGCATTTCTTTTTCTTTCCCCTTGATCAGTGCAGAAATGCGTGTTTCTCTTCCAAGTTTCAGTTTGTTCAGTGATCCTGTCAAGCCTTTTCTCAGAAGCTTTTACCATGGAATTGAGTGTTAATTTCAGGAATTTTGGTGATTTTCTGTGAGATTTATGCAAGTGCCCTGTTCATTGGGCACCATTTAGGAAGCTACAAAAGAGAAAAAGGATGCTGTGTATGTCAGTTCACTAGTGGAATATTCATGGATAGATAGAGTGATTAGCTGAATTTTACATTTACTCCTAACCTGAAAGTGCAACAGGTAATTTGGGGAGAAATTAAAGCCCAATTTCTCCTTCTACCAGCCTGTATTTAAATGTAAAGTAAATAGAGCAGGGTGAGAATGTCAGTGTTCTGTTCCTGAAGTGCCTTATTAAGGTGTTCTTAAAGTAATGGAGATAAAATCTGGGTGGGCATTCCTAATTTCCAGACACTCATTGTCAATTTCATTGACTCTGAAAACAGCAGAGATGTGCACATCATACCTTATCAATCCATTTGGGGATGTTTTAGGTTCAGATTCTCTCAGGCTTTAGATTTTTAGATCTCTAGACAATGCTTCCAGCAATCTAAATAGCTTTCAGAAATTAAACATTTTCCTTTTTTCCTCAGTCCTTGTCACTCGTGCACCAGAGACCTTCAGTGAATGGATTCCACTCCAATCCATCTCCAAGCTGAATCTCTCAGCTCTGTTCACACTGGTGGTTTGTGTGTCTGTTCTGCACGGTGCAATTTTAAAATTTTCGTTCCTTATTATCTCTGCCCTTCCTTTTCTGTTTTAGCTTGCAAATGCATGTGGATGTATCAGAAATGATACACCTAATTTCTGATGCATCAGTTCCTGTCTAGCAATTTCATTTTATCCTGTTCTGATGTTATGCTAGCCTTATATGTTTTATTCTAAGTGGACTCCTGTTTTCTTGCACGTGGAAGTTTTACAATGCAGTGCTCTCATTCACCTGCTTTCATGAAACCCTTCATTAACATTAGCACAAGTAACTGTGTGATTCCCTTCTGCTTTGTAGAAGATTTAGGAAACTCAAGTCCTGCTCAGCTACAGAAAAACACACGTGGTGCTTGGAAATTCCCCTAAGAGCTTAAGTAAATGGTAAACAACTGCAGCTTATTCATTTCACAGAAATTGGGAGAAAAGACATTGCAAATATTGAGGAATGTAGTGCAATAGTGATGGCCATCCCTCAGTTATCCAGAGAGACTGATGTCACTTGCAAAATTCCCTCTTTTCCAAAGGTTTTCATTTGCTTTGGCTGTATTTCGTATGGCTGCAGGTCACATTTCCCTTGGTTTAAGGAAGTATCTTGGCAGGTATTCTTGGTGGTATATCTTGCTAATTCTGCCCTTGGAGGAATTACACAGTTCTGCAGTCCTTATTACACGCCCTGTTCTAAAAGACTTTTATATTGTTTTCCCTCTCTCTGTGTTTTCACACTTGTTCAACAGGGTTTGCTTTCTAAGAATATTAATCACAATATCCCAAAGGATTAAAAAATGCTTAGGTATTTTTCCCTAAGTTTTTACTAATGAAAAATAATAATAAAAAACTGTATGCATGCTGGATGTAAAATACAAACAGAAATAAACTTGAGAGTTCTCCCAAAAACCTTAAGAAAAAACCCCATGTAATCTATAAAACCCAGAGTATTCATCTACAGTATACAAAAATGGGCATGTTTTAGAAGAGAAAATTTGTGCAACGGTTCTGCACAGAATTCTATGCTTTCAAGCTTTTTGCCCTTCAGGGGCAGTGCCATTCTCTGAACTGTAATGCTCTGAGCATGTTCTGCTCACCATGGCAGCTTTCTGCTCTCCCCTGGTACAGATCATCCTCCCAGCAAAGGGGGAGTGCAGCCACCACAACCCACAGCACCTTCCCACACAGCAAGAACCTGAAGGGAGAGAGATGGCTTTCACCAGCTGCTGCGGGTTCTAATAGTGCCACCTCAGCTGCTGAAAGCCTGAATTTCTGTGTTGCAGTGTGTTAGTTTATTGTGTCAAATGTTCTGTTATACAGTGGTATGTTCAAGTGTTCCCCAAGTTATTACAGTTAGTCTCTCCCCTGTGTTATGCCCTCCTACCCAAGTGTCCCTCGGGGAATCCCCTCCCTCCTCACCAGATTTTTCCCTGTCTGTCAAGACAACCCGGCCCCTTTGCCCCATCCATCAGCCCAAACCCTACCCTTTGTTCCGGAAAGTTCCCTGTCCCTCACCCTAAGATCCAATCCCTATCCCAAAGCTCTCCTTCCCCTTGTTCTGATTTGTTGTAGCCCTCAACACCACACCCCAAGAGTCCCTTATTGGTTACTATATGGTGTCCACCCCCTGTTTTGAAAGATTTTAAAAACCCGTGCACAGGGGTGCTGGGGGTTCTTTCAACATCTGTTCCCTTTGGAAATTCTCACCTGTAGAACCTTCCCCTTTCTTCTCCTGATGATTTTGCTGCACTTAAAACCACAGAAGAGCCTCCTCTGCTTCCTTCACTTGGCCCTCCAGGGGTCTCTACTGCTGGGCATTTGGCCTAGAGGTTCTGGCTCAAGCAAAACCCCAACCTAGCCAGTTCCCTACTCTTGCCATTGTCCCTGGAGCATCACAGAGCTAGCCAGGGCTGCGGAGGGCAGTGACAGCATGTCACAGCCCCCAGAGCCACACCTGCCAGGCCACAAGCCCCCAGCCCTGGTCCCCACTGCGGCCTCAGGGGCTCCTGGGCATCCTCACCCTGGGTGCAAAGGCAGCCTCAGGAGCCCCCAGGGCGCTCTGGGTTCACGTTGCAGACCCCCTAAAGCCAGCACTGAAAGGGACATGGATGGGGACTGCAGCTGGATCTTCCAGTGCTCACCACTCCTGACTACTCTATAAGTGAGCCCAAAGCTCACGTGCAGCACCTTGAGCACATTGACCCTGCTCGTCCCTCCTGGAACGTGTTCTCACATCCTACACCAGCCCTTTGCAGGGAGTGACCAGCTCCCAGCTGCTCTGCTACCCTGGCCTTACTTTCTCTTTGCCAGCAATGAACAGATACACTCCTGAGAAACACAGCACTTCTGAGAAACACAGCACAACATTTGCTTCTCAGGAGCTCTTTGGCAAAAAAACTCCACTAATCCCTAGTTTTTGCACAGAGAAGGAGGTCCTGACAAAGCATAAGGCACAGGCAGGCCTCTGGCATACGAATTCCTGAGCCACAGGATTCTACCCATTGTTGTTCCCAGCTACTTTGCTGATATTTTAGAGCCAGTTCTGGACAGGGGCTGCTGCTGACAGGGTAGGAAAATTTGGAGAAAAAAAGGTGTAGGAGACAACCAAAAAAAACCAAGGGGGGAAACCCTTAGAAATACAGAGCACAACAGAAGTGTTTTGAGATGGTTCAATAGAAAATGCCACCAGCAGCGAGCAGAGCCCGAGGTTGCTCACTGCCACCCCAGGGGCTCCTCAGTCCCCTGCTGGTTTGTGTCTGATGCAGCCCTGCCTGGAAAGGGCTCCAAGCTCTGGTGCATTCTTAGCAGCACTGAAAGAAGAGGTGAAACAAAGAGCCATTTTCTGTCCTGCCTGCAAACTCTTCTGCTTCAGTGCCACTGCCAGAGATCATCCCTCTGTCAGCTTGGCACTGTGCTTGCTGCATCCTTGTCCCTGTCCCTTGCATCAGCTCCTGCACATCATCAGCACTCGCTGTCTCGCATCGTGAACAGAGAGAGCTGTGTCGGAAGAGCAAGGAGTGTATTTTCTTGGCCTTTCTAACAGACACAAGAAGCACGAGTCCAAATAACTTTGATGTTTGTTCCTGCCCTCCTTTTCGATAAGTCTTTTCTGCTTTAATGCAAAAGCCTCTTTTCCTACATGGATGGAATGATCTGGAATTGGCAGTTGCCTCAGGCTGTCAGGCACCATTGGAGTTCTCTCTTGTCTCGGATGAGGATTTGGTGAATTTTCCATTGGTCCCTTGGTGGTGTCAGCATGGGCTGAGCTCAGCGGCCGACTCCGCTGTCCCCAGGGGATGCATTGGGACGCCAAGCCCCTCAGGGCTGGAATTCGGGGTTGGGCGGGCTCGGAGCGCCCGGAGCCTGGGCCCGTGAGGAGCTGCTGCTGGCGCTGGCTGTGCTCAGCCCGCTGGGCCGAGCAGCCGCGGCCATGGAGACACAGGCGGGAGCTGTGGCCGAGGCCGGCAGGCGGCCCGGGCCGGCTCGCAGCTGCGAGGCCGCCGGCAGCCTGTGCCCTGAGGCCGGGGCCGTGGCGGGCGGTTTGCGGGCAGGGCTTTTCCGAGCCGGCCGCAATGTGCTGCCTCCCGTGTGGGCCCGGCTGCGGCAGAGGCAGGCGGGAGCGCGGCGGGGCCGGCAGCGGCGGGCAGAGGCCGCAGGGAGCAGCAGCCCGGCCGGGCCCGCTGCGGAGCGGCACGGAGCTGCCGGGCAGCCCTCGGCCGTGTCTGTGCGCACAGGGCAGGAGAGCAGAGGCAGGAGCCGCGGCAGGAGCCGGCCGTAGCGGCAGCTCGCCGTGCCCAGGGCCGCAGCCGTAGCTCTCCCCTGCCGGCCACAGCAGCAGCCGCTCGCCTCCGAGGCTCCGGCGCTTCCCGAAGACGAGGGGCCCGGCCCGAGCACGCCCTAGAGCCCCGCAGCGAGAGGAGCCGCCGGCGCCGCAAAGGGCAGCGCAGAGGGCGAAGGGTGAGGAGGAGGACATGAGGCTCGCTCTGGGCCGCGCTGGGGCAGCTCTGCCCTCTCGGCCTTCGCCTTGAGCCGTTTGCTTCTTTTCCATGAGCCCTAATCGCCGTCCTTGGCCCAGGGCCCCCACAGCCCTTTCCAGGGCTGCAGGAAAAGCTGCCTCAGTTGCAGAATCACAGAATCACTGGCTTGGAAGACACTTTCAAGATGGTCGAGTCCAACCTATGGCCCAATACCTCAACTAAAGCAGGGCACCGAGTGCCACATCCAGTCTCTCAAAGGCTTGCAGGGATGGTGAGTCCACCGGCTCCCTGCAGGGGTCTGTCCCAGGAAGAACCAAGATAACACTGGGGCCTTCTGCCCCCCGACGCTTGGAGCTCTGGAAGTTTGTCTTTCTGCTTAGGCAAAGGCCATGGAAAAGGACTGGGAAAAGTAATCACAAATCGAGTCTGAAACAGATAAAACCTCTTGTTCGTTACACAGAAAACCTTAAAAATAGAAGATGTGATTAAGTGTTTGTCTAGCTTGCTACACAAAAAAACCCTCAAAAATAGAGGATGTGGTTAAGTGCCTGTTTGATTTATTTAACTTGCATAATTCTTTTTTTGCCTGCATAATCGCGTGGTAATCATAAGATCTTAAGTAAGTTTTATAAGAGAAAAGGCGAAGCTCTTCTACCAAATATGGAATCAGGTCAAAGGACACAACCGAGGAAGACTACCAAGACCTTCATCATCGACCACCAGGAGGTGAGAGAAGACCCCCTAGCAACAATCAACGCAAGCGCAGAGTACTTCAAAATGACACAGCAGTCCGGAAGCACTAAGAACTTAAAAAGGGGAACGTTGGGCATGAGGGTGCGGCAGTTGGTGGAGCGGAGACTCCCCTGCCGTCCAGCGCTGAAACTTTTGCTTATGCTGTATGCCTTGAATTAATAAATTCAAATTGGAAATTTCACTCCTCTTGAGTCTATTTATAACAGAGTCGCCTATAGAGCTCTAATTTGATATGTAATGAATACAGAAAAGATAGAAAAGAAAAAAAGGCAAAACCCAAATGGCATCAGCAAAGTCTTGGGCATGAACACATAGCTGCAAAGGGTCTTCTCAGCGCTATTTCTTTGTATTTCTGGGAACCAGAGGAATCGTGCTTGAGCCTCTGGGGAGATGGGTTTGGGAGGTAAAAGTTCATGTCTTTTTTTCTCCTTGGGGCAGCTCCTGTTGCTAGCATCAGCTGAGCCTCTCTCCAGACTGATGCCTGTTCTGATTGTTGCAGCAAAACAACTGATGGCAGACAGAAGACACTGATGCTTGCAGAGACGTGACTTTTTCCAGTGCCAGCTGTGAGTGGGAGTCAGAAGAAAAACTCCCGAAAGCACAACTCCATTGGAAGATTGTCTTCATTCCATAAAGAAGCTCTAGATCCACTTGAGAATTGTCAGTTGTTTGTTAAGGATGGGAAGTTCTCTTTCATGATTTTTTTTCATGTGGTTTGGAAGTGGATGAGGCTCTCGTTCATTCACAAACTCCAGACCAAAGTGCTTTTGGAAGATGCCCCACGTGGCAGTTTTTGCCCAGCCATGGTACTTGTGGATATAAGAAAGCAAGGCCAATGGTATTTGCAGCCAAAATCCGGCAAAGCTTGACTCAGCCAAAACATCCTGGGGAGTTAGAGGCCTCTAGCTGTTCCTAGAAATCAGCAGAGATCCAGCCAAATGGTTGTGTAGCACTAAGTGCAGTCTCTTTACCTGGATCAGAGCCTTGCTCAGCTGAAGAAGCAGAAAGATCAGCAAGCAGCTCCCAAAGGCCCATCACATCCTTTTGATTTTGCTCATCTTGTGTAAGTTTGCAACTAAACATGTGTTTACAGTTGAGCTAATGAGAGAAACAAAAAAGTAAATAGAGGCTTTATGGTAGGGCCATGATATTCCACAAGAGGAATCACTGGTGTGCATTTCATTGGACCTCTCTAAATCCTATAAAAGTATTGTAGCCCTGATTTAAAATAGGCCGATATGAACCAACTTGGAGAGACAGAGACTAAAATGGCTTATGGGGGGTTTTTTTAAGAGTGAGAAAAACTACCTTAAAGGTGTTGTTTTATGACATTTTAGAATATACTACCTGAAAATTACCAACTGCAATAAATCAAGAGTTTAAAACGGCGTGTTTAGGTATATGAATAATTAAAACCACAAAAATGTGCAGATATGAATGCATGTTTTCATAAAAATCATGAAATTATAGACAATAAAACACATGCCCTGAACTGCAATGCAAAGGCAGGTAGAACTGTACTTGAATTAGCTCTTTTTAGATTTCTGGAGTTGTTCCTTGTGAAGAGGAGCGAGGTTATTGCTGAAGAAAAGTGGCACCAGCAGGACGGGGCAGCGAGCCGTGCTCCGTGCAGAGGCTGCCAGGGGCTGCCCGAAGAGCGCCCTGCTGCAGCCAGAGCCCTCCTGGCCGGGGGCCCGGGAGCAAAGGGCCAGGGCAGCCACCTCCTGCTCGTCCTGACCCTGCCACCGCTCCCTGCTGCTGCTGCTGCTGCTGAGGGAAAGAGACTCTCCTAAGGCCCCATGAACAAATGCACTTACACAGCCCTGGGGATGCCAGTGAAGGAAACCATGTGTCACATAATGCATGTGTGACCAGAGTCACCAAACACCACCTAAACATGGAATTGTTGCACCTCTCTAGGACAGGCAGAAATTTAAAGAATTAACTGGGGACTTGAGGGCAGAAGAGGCCGGAGGAGGAAAACAACTCTGAGGGAAAAAAACCCACCATATCTGGAGGGGAAAACATCTCCAACTGCTCAGAATTGGTCAAGGGAACATGTCTCTAATCCTCTCCTGAAAGGGATGCTTTTGATGAGCTTTGCACCTCCAATGGCCTTGGACCAGAACCAGGAAGACGCAATTATGTAAATGTTAGATAGATAGATAGATAGATAGATAGATAGATAGATAGATAGATAGACAGATCTCATTTCTGAAATCTCTCTTTACTGTCCTGTCTGCTGCTACACACATCAGAACTTGGTAGCCAGTGCCCTGCTCAACTACAATCCTGAGATTGCTCTCCTGTTGCCTCAAAAAAACACACTCTTGGGGAATCTGGAGCATGTAGGTCCTTATGGAATGCAATCAGACCCAGAGCATTGCTGGGAACTGCACTCTTTGTGCATCTGTGCTCGGGCAAGTTCTTCTCTTGGACTCGACCACACTGATGGTGCTGAAGTGGCTGGAGTCAGAAATGCAGCCCAGCCCCTTCCAGCTCCTGTGATATCTGAGCACCAGCTGGAATGCAAGGGCATTGATTTCCTGCTCAATTCCCAAACACAACACACTTTGATTCCCTGGGCTGCAAAAAGGCACGAGCACTACTAAGCTCAAAGTGATCTCTAAGGCCATACTGGCTGGCCTGGAACCACAACAGCTCCTTCTGCACCAAGGTCCCTGCACAGAATGATGTGTTCTCATGCAAAAACTGTATTCTCCAGAAGTGACACCTTGGAAATTAAAATTCTAGCAGACCCAGTCCCAGTGCTATAAAAGGGCAGAAAATAATGATGAAAAGAGCCTTAGTTGGGAGAAAAAGTAAATGAATAAGCCTCTTCCTCCAACCAAACAAAAAAAACTCAAGGAAAATAGGGGGTAAAGTCGCTTCCAAAAGTGGCTCAAATATTTGGATGCACTGAGGAGATGCTGAAGGTCCCTCACAAGGCTTCTGTTGTCCAGGCTAAATCTCCCTCAGCACCTCCTCCCTGGCCTTGTGCTGCACCCCTTGCCCAGCTCCCCTGTCCTTCTGTGCACACGCTGCAGCCCCTCCATGACTTTCTGCTTCCCAGGGCCCACAGCTGCACACAGCACTCCAGCTGTGGCCGCAGCGCTGCCCAGCACAGGCCACGCTCACTGCCCTGCTCCTGCTGCCCCACTGCTGCTGGCACAGCCACCGTGCCCTTGGCCTGCTTGGCCCCCTGGCCCCACGCTGCCTCATCTTCAGCTGCTCACGGCCGCCAGCCCTGCGTCCTTTTGGCCCACGCAGCTCCCCAGCCACAAAGGTGCCCATTGCACTTCAGATCCAGCAGGCAGCATTGCAAGATGGCCTTCCTCTTCCAAGCAACACAAGACAGCAGTCAAGGACTTGC